>NW_020955899.1:589860-701873 GCF_003031625.1 Empidonax traillii | reverse complement strand
GTTTTGTTTTGTTTTGTTTTAACGTAGGACAGACTATGAAGAAAGGACCAGAGAGCAAGCTCAAAAATGTGTCAGTAAAACACAATTAGATCCAACAAAGGTAACCCTGCTGAAAAATGCATAATTTAAAAGATGTTTAGCCATAAAACACTAAATTTATAAGACAGTAGGCAGAAGAAAGGCAGCTGAGATTCTAAGTCACACATTTTACTGAGATTCACAAGAAGAGAGGTAATGATGTACCCTGTGGTCTTTTCACAGTCCCACTTCACAACCAGGCAATCATTTTGAATTTATGAGCTGGGACAATTCCTGGGGTGTTTCAGTCTCAAATTCACTAGGTTGCAAAAGCCTTATGAAAAATAATATTTTCTCTAACATTTTTGGTAACAGCATGTACAAGACTAGGGTCATGCTGGCCCAGCCAGCATGGGTTTAAGAAAGGCAGGTCCTGTTCTACTGACCTAATCTTCTTCTATGTCCATGTGACCCATTTAGTGGATGCAGGAAAGGCTCTGGATATTGTCTACCTGGACTTGAGTAAAGCCTTTGGCACAGTTTCCCACAGCATTCTCCTGGAGAAACTGGCTGCTCATGGTGTGGATGGATGCACTCTTCACTGGGTAGAAAACTATCTGGATGGCTGGGCCCCGAGAGTCATGGTGACGGGTGCTACATCCAGCTGGTGGCTGGTCACCAGTGGGGTTCCCCAGGGCTCAGTGCTGGGGCCAGTTCTGTTTAATATCTTTACTGATACCTGGATGAGGGGATCAAGACCACCCTCAGTTCCTTTGCAGCTGGCACCAAGTTGGGCGGGAGTTGATTTGCTGGAGGGCAGGAAGGCTCTGCAGAGGGATCTGGACAGGCTGTATTGATGGGTCAAGACCATTTGTATGAGGTCCAACAAGGCCAAGCGCTGGGTGCACCTGGCTCACAACAACCCCAGGCACTGCTACAGGCTGGGGGCAGAGTGGCTGGAAAGCTGTCCAGCCAAAAAGAACCTGGGGGTGCTGGCCAACAGCAGCTGAACATGAGCCAGCAGTGTGCCCAGGTGGCCAAGAAGGCCTGTATCAGCAATAGTGTGGCCAGCAGGACCAGGATTACTGATTGTCCCCCTGTACTTGGCACCAGTAAGGCCGCATCTTGAATCCTGTGTTCAGTTTTGGGCACCTCACGATAAGAAAGACATTGAGGTGCTGGAGCGTGTCCAAAGAAGGGCACTAGAGCTGGTGAAGGGTCTGGAATATAAATCCTATGAGAAGTGGCTGAGGGAGTGCAGTTGTTTAGCCTGGTGTAAAGGAGGCTTAGGGGGGACCTTATTGCTCTCTACAACCACCTGAAAGGAGGTTGTAGCCAAGTGAGGGTCAGCCTCTACTCACAGCTAACAAGTGACAGGATAAGAGGAAACAGCCTCAAATAGTGTCAGGGAGGTTTACAATGGATATTAGGAAGATTCTCTTCATGGAAAATATTGTCAAGCATTGGAACAGGCTGTCCAGAGAAGTGGAAGAGTCACGACCCCTGGCATAGTGTAGATGTGGCACTGTGGGTTTAGGGATGGACTGGGCAGTGATGGGCTCAAGGCTGGACTTGATGATCTTAGAGATATTTTTCAACCTAAACAGTTCTATGATTTTAAGTATATGGTCATGTGTATATAATTCGATGCATTTACATTTGAAATGTAAGTCTTGTACTTCAGACTCTCATCTGCCTATTCATTTCTTTGCATTCCAGGTATCACATTTGTTTCAAACTGACAAGATCTAGAATATACAAACTAAAATACAAACACCTATTGAAGAAAGGTAATACCTGTTACTTATAGAAAATGGTATATCTTCAGGTCAAAGTAAGAATTCATTGCATTAACAATTATTTTATGCACTGCCATGCATAATTACCCCTTTCCTCTCTATGTTAATAAGAAATAAATTTTTTTTATGAGTTATATATACTTCAAATAGACCCTACTAAATTACTGTTCCTTAAAAGTTCTTGGAACTCCCTGGACTTGGCAAGTGTCTTCAGATACCAAAATGAAAACAAAACCAGAGGATGGGGCAGTCTGTTAAAGCCTGTTTACAGTACTATAAAGGTCATATTTTTTGGGCCATTGTTTTGCAAAAATAGAAATCTGAAAATATGGCAAGCCAGATGAACAGATTGATGTCAATATTTCAATTCTATTTTTACAATATAAGTCATAACTTCACTTTGTATGTATTAAAACTGAACACATTTAAATTAAATACTTACTAAGGAGTGCTTATCTGCAAAACATGTGAAGCAAATGGGTTTCTGGTAATGGCTTCTTGAACATCTAAAAAAACCCATGAAAGTATATAATAAATATTATGTAAACCAAATACTTTAATAAAAATAAGATTCACAGTCAGACACTCTACACAGAACTTTCTGAAGATTGTGGAAATGCAGTTTAATAGCACTAGTTTTATTTCCCCTATCAACTGCTGCTGAAATATAGGCCACATCTCTATTTTTAAAATGTGTATCTTGATATTATATGAACAAAAGATTTAGTGTCAATAAAGAAATCTAAAGCTAGAGAAAAGAATGCCAGCAACTCTAAGCCAGCAACAAATATTCCAGGCATAGACTGGTTAGTGACAAACTGTTATTCATTAAAAAGACCACTATGAAAGTGCACAGTTTCAGTCACTTAATTTTTTAACATGTGAAAATAAAGCCAAAAAAAGGTGTGCAGAAAGGTCACAGCGTAAAAAAGCAATGTACTTCTATGAAATGTAAGTACATACAACAATTTACTTACGTACAGGTACCTACTTACATGTAAGTCTACCTGTAAAATTTCCCAGCTTCCTATTACCAATTTTAATCCCTAAAAAATTAGGCAAGCTAATTAAGTTTCCCAGGTACATACAATCGTGTATGTATTACATTAATTTTCACAGTTACTTCATTTGCAATCTGTTAACTCCTGTGACTCTTTGTTTCTTTCATATTCCTAACATACTTTTCTTACAGTTTTCCTTTTCACACTTCGCAAACTTCAGCATTCTTGCTCCCAGTTCTTTTGCTCAATTTACCTTTCCCTATATTTCTTTGTTGTTTCTCTGTTACTTATACAGCAATTTAGTTTCTGTATTCATGTATTTCTCTTTTCATACCTACTTTCCTAACCTGAGCACATTGTACTAAAACACCTCTCTGGTAAAAAATGGAATTCTTCATTTCCATTTGCCTGGAGGCAATAACCACAAGTTATGATATAATGAAATTCGGAACCACTGTTTGATGGAGCAGGAATTGTAAGCTACAGCTGCAGAAAATTCCTAAACAGTTGCAAAGATCTATTATTCTGCTGTGCAGTTTATAGGAAATTGAAGCCTTTTTCCTTGAAGTCATGCAATCCACCATGTGATGTAGAAATGTATGGATAGTGTGCAGAGGCTTAATAAGCCCTGGTTTAGTTTGATTCCAGGAAATGAGGGGGTATACTTGGGTAACCTGATCATGAAATGGTGCAGTCCAGAAGGAAAAGTAGTGGACTAGTAAAATGAAATCAATTGACTTCAAGGAACTCTTATAAACTCAAATAACTGGCATGTAAAATCTTGTATGAAAAAAGTCCAAGGAAAACATAAAATTCAAGAGAGTTGGCAATTCCACAAACAGCACAAAAGGCAAGCAGAAGTTATTTCAATCATATGAAAAGTCAAACAGTGGAGAGACCACGTAGACTGTCACAAGTTCCCCACTGATTTCAAATACAAGATGGAGCACACAAAATACCAGAACTATGCCAAACTAATGAGATGTATGACCTATGCATGTATGAGTGCATAGGTCAAAGCATATCCAAAGCATTAGATAAAGGAAGAGATGCAAGAAATAAGTTTGTTCTATAACCGTGTTAGTTACTGTAAGATGACTAATGAGAATTTTAGCTAATTAATCACTGGGGAAAAAATTATTGAGAACAAGTACAGACGTTTTCCCCACATTCTTCAGCAACATGGAAACTGTGATTGGAAGTTCATATAAAAAGCACCAGTATAAACCAGGCATGAAATCAGCCTGCCATAGAGAAAGAACAGGTTAGAGAACACTTAAGTAAGTTTGACATTTTTAAAATGGTTGCACAAGTGATATTCACTTAAACATTCAGATTTGTCTGCAGCCATGTCCTAGCTCAGTATTTGTGACCTTTAAGAATTCATGGAGAAGAAGAACTTTCTAAAATACTAGAAGAAAATAAAATGCCATTCATTACAAAGGGATTTATTTGCAAAAAATGTACGATATATCATATAAAAGGCAATTATTTGCAAAAATAATTGCAAAAAATAAAAGATGGATAAGATGCATCTTGAAAGAACATTTTGGACAAAAATCTGTTGCAAACAACATCTACAGCTGGGCTGAAGGTGTCATATTTTGAATCATATTTTTGGTCAAAAAAAGGTCACCATTAAATTAATCTCACTGACTTCAAGAAGGGTTTAATGATTTTGATATACTGTTTGCTAAATTCAGTTGTTGATGATGATGATAATAATAATTTCTATCATAGGATTCCTGGTTTTAATCCAAATAAATCTATGGCGACGAAATATAAAGGTATTTAATCACTTGATGTATCAAATATTTATTATCCAACTTACTTTGTAGCCTTTGATTGAGACAATTAAGAGACTGGAAAATCCTCTGTTCTTCCACCGAGAGTGCACTCATGCCTGGACACAGAGCCCTGTTAAGCAGTGAGGGCTGGCTGGCTGGCTGCACACTGTCCATAGCTGCCAGGATTTCACCCTCTGCAATGGGTGTATTTGCTAGTTTTTCTGCCATTAGAAACTGAACAGTGCTTTCTGAAACTGAAGAGATTACAGGGGGGAAATTCAAATGAGAAGAGCTCATTACATTTAAGTAGACTGCTTGTTTTCATGACTGTATGTCTGTGAAACACATAAAACTGACATTGAAAGATCAATTTGCAAAATCAAGAAACAGGATACATTAGAAAATAAAGTAATTAAGAGCACTAATTCATCTTATAATTGGCATCAGAGCAAGTCTTAATGAGTTTGGAAATATGTAATGGTAGCAAGCAATACCTTTCCATATCATACAGTTTTGTATGACACGTACAGCTACAAACAGAGATGGAATGACATTTTTTTTTTCTGCTTAGAATCACTGATGTCAAAAGGCACAAGTCATGTTACACAGTGGATGTCTTAGGTCTTTCTACTTTATGCACAACCAAGAATTGAAGTGAGTTGTGTTACTATACCTTCCTCAGATTTATAGATGTTTTTCATCTTTTGTATTGGATCAAATGCAGATGGAACAGGACTCAGCTGGACAGTACATAACGAATTCTATAAAAAATATTATAAGAATATTTTTAGTATAATTTAAGTCAACTACTACCTTCTGAACATGTTTTATTTATTATTTCATATTACCAAATGTTTAGGAGTGCTAAAGTGTATACTAATTCAGTGAGGTATTCTGGTTGGTTTTATTCTTGTCATTAGCAGTGACAGCAAACTGACTAAGCATATTGATTCAAAATTGCATGACACTGAACAAATCTTTGATATTTCTAGAACTCTTTCCATTTTGAAGATAAATAAGCTTTTTCTTTTTATAGTATTTTATATTAACCTGTGCATGATGAGTAGGCTCCCATCTTTTAGATGCTACATTTTGTCTTCTGTGCCCTGAAACAGCTCTGTGTTTATTTTCATAGTTGCCAAGAACTTGATTTTGTCTTGTAACAGGAGCAAAACCTTAAACGACATGCAGACAAAAATAAACCAAAAATGTGTAAAAACATGATAAAGATAGTAGTAGCAAAACTAATAATAGTGAGTAAATATCTCTGCCCGCATTCAGAGGTTTACATCTGATCTCAGGCACTTGTAAGGCATTTTTTGCCTCATGTTAGCATAGGACTATGAGATACAGGTGTGGATTGTATGTGGACATAAGCAGGTTAAGTGAAGCCCCACTTTGAATGCCAGATAATAAAAAAGTACAAAGACACAAGGTGGTCTTACCAAGTAAAAAGGAGAACGAAAGGTGAGGTATGATACAAAAAATACCAAATAATGTGCCAAAAAGTAATGTTTTAGAAAATAAATTGTATTTTAAGAATAATCTTGAAGCCTAACTGCCCAAAACAGTAAATGCCTGCTGACAAGTTGCTGTAATGTACATCTTAATGGATTCAACTTTTGTTAAGATGACATAGCAGTTTGCAGAAAATACGTAGTAGTTCACACAGTTTATTTGATTCACAGAATCAAAGAATGGTAGAGGTGAGAAGAGACTTTTGGAAGTTGTCTGGTCCAGCACCTCCACTCAAACAGGGCCACACAGAGCTCCTTGCTCAGGCCCACGTTCAGATGGCTTTTGAGCATCTTCAATGATGAAGACTCAATAAAGTCTCTGGGTAATTTGTGCCAGTGCTAAGTCACAAAGTAAAAAAAAAATGTTTCTTGATAGTCAGAAGGAAACTCCTGTGTTTCAGTTTGTGCCCTTTGCCTCTAGTACTTTCAGTGGGCATTGCTGAAGAGAGCCTGGCACAGTCCCCTTTGCAGCTTCCTTTCAGGTATATATAGACATCGATCAGATTCCCCATGACCTTCTCTTCTCCAGGATGAACAGTCCAAGCTCTCAGCCTTTTCTCCTAGAAGAGATGCTCCAGTTCCTTTACCATTTTCATGGCCAGTCACTAGACTGTCTCCAGCATGTCCATGTCTCTTGTACTGAGGAGTCCAGAACTAACACAGTACTCCAGGTGTGGCCTCACAAGTGTTGTAAGGTTTAACAGCCGTGGTTTCAAACCTTATTTCTGTAGCTTGGGATTTTGTAGTTAATCTTACTAATTCCTACATCTGTGTACTAATTTTAATGACAGTACTGTTGTATAGCATTTTCCCTCCTCAGAGAGGTCTAACCTAGACACTGTACCTCAAATCTGTCTCACTTTTGTCTGGCATAGCAATGCATTTTCAAAATTAAAGTATCAAGTTTCAAAATTAAAATCATGTTCTTAATTAAATGTTTATGCATACAAACTGGAGATGCAAATTAGCATTTTCATGGGCAACTCAGGAATCTGCATACCCAAGGAGATATTATATTCTCATTTGTAAACACAGTTACTAGACTTGTAAATGCAGTTACTTGATTTATACTTGGGAAGATAAATTACCTCTTTATTTACATAATAAATATTTATATGCACAATTTAATGTACAGTTCATGATTTGATCAAGAGATCTTTTACTGATTCTAACAGAATTTTATTGCTTTCATGGTTATTACAGTGACATTTAACAAAGCAGAATTCTTACCATTCACAGAAAAAGAAAATTATTAATTGATCCTTAAAGCATATTTGAAACTAGTTATCTGGCTGCTGGCATCAATAATAACATGGGACACATTAGATTTAAAAGGTTGCCATTTAGTTATGTGCAAATTACTGTAACATGATGCATGGTGCTGAATAGCACCTGAAAAGAAAATGAAATGTTGTATTGAATATTGCAGAAAAAAACAAAACCAAAACCAAAAAAAAAAAATGAAAAGAAAACAAGACTCCTGGTTATATTAGTTGTCACATGATTTTTTCAGAAAAAAATAAAATTCAAACTTGCTCTATGCATATGCATCAATACTTAATTAGTTTGCAAGACATGCTAGATATATGCCATGGAAAAGATTCCTTTGAGACATGTAAGACAAAATTATAATAAGCAATAGTATCCTTAAGGGAACAAGATACTAAGCAGTCTACAGCTGTTTAACTATAAGCATGTAATTAGCCCCATATTTATGACAGGTTAAAGGTCAAACACATTTTTAAAGCCTTTTATTGACTAAACAAGAAAGGTCTTAAAATAATTCTAATATCCAGGTATAACATAATATGTGTCATCAGAAGATACACAACTTGAAGTCTGGAAGCCAAACTAAATTAAGATCCTCATGGATGACACTCTCATTTATTCATCTTGTTCTCACTTACACTTTAGGTACATTTGGCCAAGCATTGCAACAAATCACATTTTCTACAGTGTCTTCACAAACCTCATGGAACTCTAGAGGTATTTTACTTGAGAGTAATGCAGTATTTAATCTCACAACAAGCACTTCAGGACAAAGACTATGGTGTCTATGTGAACTGGTAGGCAATTGAAAAAAGAACAGCAAGTCAGTAGGAGTTATCTAGAGTATTTAAAATAAAGAAGACTTTCAAAACACAAAATCTAAGCAGATACTAAGAGAGGGCAACCCACCCAAATTTTATTACTCAGCTCTTCCTCTGAAAGAGCAGGAGGTATGTGACACTGGGAATGTAGCATTTAAAGTGCAGTGAAGACAGTGTTAGTAGTGCACACAACTTTGACCCAGTACATTTCCTGATTGATTGATCTGATGTGCAGATAAGGACATCAAAAGGCAAGAATCTCTGCTGGAGGCAAGGTGTGGTAATGCAAGTCTTCATTCATTTCCAATGTAAAATCTAATAGGTTAAGTCACCCAGATCCTAAATTCAGCTGTTTGACTTTGAACTGGAATAGACAAGCAGATAGCATTTTTCATTTCCCACCCCTACTTTAGGCCAAAAATATTCACCTGCCTGCCTTACACAACAGAGCTATTTTGAATCACTCCACAGTTAAAACTATATATTACTGTGGATAAATACTGTGGGGTTTTAAGTTATGAGAATTAATTATTTCTGCAAGAAAGTATTTTTGAGTTGCATGGCCAATCCTTGGGGTGATCCTGGTACATGAGAAAGTTTGAAATGCTGCTTGTACCTGAAGCAGGGTCTACAGTTGCAGGAACTCCAGCTGCAGCCCTCAAGAGGAAGCAAAATAGCAAACTATACAGAAATTATAAGCACAAGGATGTCATCAGTGACCAAGGCAAAGAACACAGACAGGCTGCACAGGAGAAACAAGGCAAGTCAAAAAGCATGAAATGTAATTTGAAATGTAAAAACCGGGAGACTGAAGTTTATTCTCCCAAAAATTTCTTATGCATTTTTACTCTGTCTTACCAACCAATCTCTTCATCAAGGTTAATTTCTAATAAAATTTAGGATTGTTTATGAAATTCCTTAAAATTCTTTATAAATCAGACATACTTTGCAGCAGAGCAAAGTTTGCTCGGCAGAAGCTCTTTAATTTTAACTTACCTTTAATTTTTTTTAAGCTTTAATTGTATTACTGTGACTAAGTCTTCATAATTTTAGGCATTTTCAGTGTCAACATTTTAAAAACACAGTAGATCTACACTTCTTTCACTCTCATGTGGCAGTGACTGTTGACAAGCTATGACTCAGTTACCTTGTAAAACTTGCTTGTATAAACTTACTCACTTCCTCCTATATCATTATTTAGACCACCTGTCACATCTGCTTCATTAGTCGAGAATATAATCTCAGGGAAAATACTTCCTTTTCATTTAATATTGTAGAGAGCTATTAAAAATGGGGATCAATGTTTGAAAGGCCTTTAGGCACCACTAGAATAGAAATGACAATGACAAATGGTGAAAGCTTGTTAAAACTGGTTGTACTGCGTGGATGGATGAAAGGTTGGATGTTTTAACTGAAAACAAATTCATGATGTAATTGAAGAAGACTTTTGTCTGAACATCCCCCCACCCCAGACCCAGAAACATGACTCTTACCAGTAGCAGACTCCCTTGCAGCTTGGGCAGAATGTCCTCCGTTCCAGGACGTGCTTGTTTTTCCAGCTGCTGGGATATGATGGAGATGTAATCCATTTTCTGCATTAACAGGTCTTCTCTCAGTGCAGGTTACTGAATGATCTTGACAGGCGCTTGCCTGAACACCACTTACAGAACAAGTATTTTTTGCCCAAGGTTCGTATTTGGCCGTGCTGCAGTCGGGTGGAGAGATCACAGCGGCCAAGCCAGAACAACGAGCAATATTCTCACTGTTTTCTCTACCGTTCCTATTTAAACCCCAATTTGCTAGCACAACATGCCTGTCATTTAAATCATTCCTGCCAGCAGTGGTAGCTTGGAGGCTTGAGGGCGGCAGTGACTGACACCCAGGCCTGGCGGTGTTTTCGGCACTTCTGTTTCCCGGCAGAGGTGTGGAAGGCGGGTGAGGTGTTAGCAATTTCCCTGGAGCTTTTTGAGCCTCGTTGGCTCCAGTGGCTGACTGCATCTGGAGTATAGTGCCTCTTCTCTTGGGCATAAAACTTGACTGGGCTCTTACAGATGTTTCTCTTCCAGTTTTTTTTGCCTTATTTTTGAGTTGATTACCTTCATTAATTTTAGAATTATTGATATATACTGAGGGTTTACTTGCTTCATCTTTTGACACCATCCAAGCTTTTTTAGCAGAAAAGGATTCAGTAGACATAAATATATTCTGAGATGTGCATTCTTTATTTGATTCTTCAGTATTAACATTTGGTTTTGATATATGAGAATTTTCCTGATGATTTTTTATGAACGTGGGGTTTGAAGGCTGAGCAACAATACTTAAATTATTCTTAGGAGCATTATTTGCTGTTTGAACATATTGCAGCTTTGAAGAAGATACTTCACTGGTGCTTTTTTCATAGAATTTTTCATTATTTTCTGTTATTATCTCGTCAATTTGATCACACCATCTTAGCTTCCTATTGTATTTTTCATTTTCTGCACTTTTCTTTTTTATTTTTGCCAGTTCTAAACTGTCTCTGATGGATGACATGGATCGAGTACCAAAACGGATCCCATGGTTCATAACCACAGTTTTGAAAGGACTGGGTTCATATTTAGCATCCTTCTTTAGGATACTTGTGAGTAACTTTGCTCTTTTTCTTTCAAGAATATTACTTTTCAGGGTTTTGTCCTGTGCAGGAATTCCAGAATTGAACTCTGTATCTGACCCCAGGGACATAGTTTCAATTATATTTCCCTCTCCTTCCTCTTTGTTATTCTGTTGCTTAACTTCCAACAGAACTGAGGCATTTGGTATGTCCTGAAATAAAGATGTTACTGGAATAGTATCATTAATACATTTAATATCTTCTTCTTTCATTTCAGTCATTTTTCCTGAGGTATTTTTAAAAAACTTTGTACTAATATTTTTGTCCTTTGGTAACATATCAGCTGTGCTGGGAATGCAAGTGGAACATCCCCGATTAGGAAATAAGATTATAGATGTTGCAATAGGTTGTCTGGATGGTTGCACAGATACAGTTCTCTTCTGTGGGGTCATTTTAAAACCCTGATCTTGCATCAGATCCTGAACTCTTTCTCCTGGAATAGAATCAGGGCTGTCCCAGGCTTTGCTAGGATTGAAAACAGGATGACAAGTGGCTAATGTGCTAGCCATTCCAGAAGATGGCTTGCTTCTGTCTTTTATATTTTGCAGAAAACTAAATGTATTAATTACAGAGCTCTTTTGCTTATCAGAGGTCGAGAACTCTGCAAGTTTTTTTCCAGATCTCTGAGAAGCAGATGATTCCTCTTCTGAAGTGTTCATGTGTTCAGCAAGAGTTAGAACATGATGTTTAGCTAAAAGATCATGAATAGGTATGTTGTGGTAGTGTTGTGAATCTGCATTTCTCAGGCAATTATTTAGATGCGCATTTTTAGAAGTACTTTGATCTATACGAAGTAAGTAATTATTCCTAGTCTGGGATTTTTCTGGATCATACAGGGCATAGTCACACTGTGCAGTCAAAGATGATTCACTCGGTGTTGTGTAATCTCCACTTTGTCCTCCAGCCTCAAGACTGTCAAGGCTTGTCAGGCTTTCTGAATCATCTTTTTCTTTGAGTTCTTGATAAAAATTCTGAAATACAGGCATAGAACCAGGCTGTTAGATTTATCAGAAATATGGGTTTGCTGATACTAATTTTTCATTAATGAGAGCTTAGACTAAAATACAAACAATACTAAGCCTGGTGTTTTTATGACTTGGGTTCACATCACCATGAGTGTTTCCATCAAGTCAAAATTTGCCTGTGTTAAGTTGCAAAAGAAGATGATGTAATTTGGGGAGAAATTCAGAAGAGAGAGCTGCATAGTTCAACAAATTTAATCCCCAGTTATATATGAATTCTGCAATATCAAAAAAGGAACTAGATTTATCTAAACAACAGTACTGTTTCTGGATTTCCCTGTGATACAGGATGGCTTCCATACTCTGTAATAGTTCTAAGTAAATTTTCCAAATTGAAAGACAATCCATGAAAATGAAGATTTGATAATGGATCTGCCCCAAACTGGAACTTTTCCATCATATTAGACTGAATAAGTTTCTTTTCATACAAAGGGCCACAAATGATGAGGAGTTAAGCCCTGTCATGCCGCACAAAAAAAATCTCTTAGCTATCATAACCACAGCAACTAACAGCTACCAACTCCCCCAGTGAAATTCCCTGTTGATGTCTTTCAGAAAGAAGAAAATATCCTCTAAGAGGACAAACTAGGTCTAAGAGTGTAAGGGAGTCCCATGAACTCCCCCAACCTTCTCATCAGATTTTAATGGAGTGATGAATATGAGAAACTGGCACCATCTGAAATATCAGTGGGACAATTTTATGTATGCACTGTACAAGCATTTTCTTCACTATTACTTCTCTATCCAAGCACTGAGATGCTGACATCATTCACAAAATATACTTCTTTAAGTACAAGACTTCAAAATACCCATAAGCATAAAGGACAACAAACATGTTAACTAATTTCACAATCTCATACACTCACTGTCATCAACTCAGCAGCAAAGTGATTTTTAAACTTATTTTGGAAAAAACTGGTGTGAAAAACCAAGAGAAGTTGAATTAGATATGCTACTTATGCAATGAAGATTTTTTTTTTTTTATTAGTGACTTTAAATGGAAAATGTTTCAAGTAGCAAAATCTGTTAACCTAGGTAAGTGATTATATATCCCCTGGCAATAACATAGAATTAATATTTTGAAAATTCACCAAAGAATACATAAAATTCTTTAGTGAATAATAATAATATATTTTTATCATAAACATTTTTATTCTAGTAAAATTGTTATACCTTAATATTGCATATTTTACAGTACAAATATACTAAATTGCAGAATAAAAAGCTTAGTAAATCCTGAAAGTTTTTATGGTTGAATTAAATCTTATCTTTCACTATATGTTCAGAGGTTGGTGCAGTCTTCCATTATAGTTATGATCTGAGATAAAGAAATTAAATAGAAGAACAAAGAACTAAGTGTAGGGAAAGATCCCTTTAGGGAAAACTTTCAAACTAAAGCTATATAAACCAATGCCTTTCTAATAGAAAAAAAGAAATAACACTTTGTTAGTTATTTATTAACTTTTATGTTTGGCTAAATTATATTGTTAACCTCTGCTTGAACTTCACCAAACAAGGAAAAGGCATATACTCAGCATTTTCTGTATCAGGCCAAATTTAAGAACTAGCTTTGAAATTTTGAGGTGGAAAGAAAAAACAGTAAAAAGAAATTAGAGATGTCAGCCTTACTTCTTGTCTAATTTGGAAATCGCAACTGTATGGCAAAATACATGTTTCTAAAATGACAAAGTTAAACAGCAGGAAAATGTTGTAAGGATTGATTTAAAAAGCACTTTTTCTGATAGCAGGTCAGCCTAAAGTGATAAATCTGGAGGATGCAAGAAAATTTGCAACTTCTAAAAATTAAGATTAAGAAAAATTCTACCTAGTTGTGCTCCAGAGCACAAAAGACTTGATCTTGCATTATATATATATATAAATAATTTTACTGTCCCTGTAAAAACCCCCAAAATCTCAGTTGAGGTAACATCCAGAAATGTTAGGAACTAAAGAATAGAGTCCTCATTTAAACACATACTCACTTTTATGTAGTTTATGCACATTTAGTTATTTTTTTTTACATTTATTCTGTTGCAGCATACAATTTCATCCTTTCACACATTAAAGACACTCAACATTCTCATTAAAATATTCAAATATTTCATTTTCCATTTTAACCTATCATGTAATGCAAGTGAATGTCATGTTTCCTCGTAAAAATGTGTAACTAGAACTACTTGTGCAGTAAAAAAAAAAAAAGCATTCAACAACTATCCTTTTCAGTGATTGATAAGTGCAGGGAAATAAACCTGGAAATCCCAATGATTTAATTTGATTTAATCTGTGAGAATACTATAGGATGACAAGGAAACAAAATGTTCATAGAGCGTACTGTTTTCTTATTTTCTGTATTTGCATTTCTGTTATGAAAGCACAATGTATTGAATTGTCTGTGGCCTGCATAATCTTATGTTCTAGTGTTTGAAATCTAACCCCCCTCTGTCCACATATGTAGTATTCTAGGAAAGGGAACACTTCTGAGGAGTTAAAGAGGTCACTTGTATGTCTTAAGACTTAGAACAGCTGTGTCAAGAAATTTCATTCTAGTAAAGCACTAAAACAAAGAGAAAACATGAGCCTAATAAATCTTTCATAAGGCCAATGAAACATTGCAACAAGTGAAATTTTAAGTGAAGCTGACAAGTGAATTTTCTGCCAAAGGACTCTGTCAGAACACTATTACACCAAAGAGCTGCTATATGCATATTTGACATGTTCTGCAAAAGAAGTTTTGACTGTCATAATTCCAGGAGGTGAATGGGAACACTCTTCTGAAGACAAATGCTGGAAAAAATGCTACCTACTCTGAAAGTCCAGGCCCCTCACCTCTCACACTACTTACTATTTTGATAATTTCAACCAGTTTATTTTTACAGATATTCTTTCCTTGTTATACATATTTACATATATATATAATGTTATACACCTAACTGACATCTATATATAATATATACTGTTATACACCTAACTGATTCTGAAGTAAGAGACACCAGCGCACATACAGATACAAAACTACCTCTCAAAACCAGTGAAGTAGCCAAACACCTTCACTAGTTTTGAATTTACCAACTGTGGAATAGGAAAGACCATTAAAATTAATAATCTCTTTTCCATATGGGTTTGGCACTACTTTCTCAGAAGATTTGGGCAGAATCAAGAGAGCAAATTCCACTAAGAAAGGATTCTCTTGCTTACATTACACAAGAGATACATTCTATTGTGCCAGACCCACCAAAGAAGCTATGGAGGTGTACGATTACCAGAGAAAATCTTACTATCAACACTCCTGTCTTTCTTAGTCTAACTCCTAGTGCCTGATCTCCCCCCAAGCTAGCTAGAATACAGAAACTAGAAATCCATCATTCTACAACTATTTAAAAGGACCTGATTCACCTGTTTGAAAATCATCACAGGATACTAGAAATGCAGGTTCAAACCTCTTGGGATAAAAAGAACTAATGTTTCTAATTTCATGGGCGCTTGGGCAATTCAGTAAGCCATACTGGTAGAGAAGTTTAAAAGAAAAGTGATCTGAACACTGAATGCCAGGGTGCCAGTCTGACTTCCAGTTTTCATTAAGTCCCGAGGTAAATGCACATAATTTTGTAGGAAACAGGTTTTCAGCTAAACTTGTCTCTCTGTTGTTTCAACACCTCAATACTCAGAGTGCTGTTTCTCAGGTACCCTGTTGCAGGTGTCTAACCCTCACAGACTAACTTGGTCATTCATCTCCACGAGTGGAACTCATAATGCTAGGTTTAAATACTATAAAAATTTTTAAATTATTAAATGTTGAGGCACTGTGCACCATAATGCATTAGTCCCTTTTTTTTGTTTCTAACCCATTAAGAAATTTATGCACCCGGTGAGCAGGCACCATCTACCCCGCAAATTTGTCGTGTTAAAGTATTATGGGACTGCATAACTGAAAATCATGAGGCAAATAGTCATGGAAAAAAATTTGGCACGCATATGAAATATTAATTGTAGAAGTTCTTAAGTGCTTAACTAATAATCATTTTAATGATTAAGTTAACAGATTTGAATGAACTGGAGCTGTAACATCAGTAAGAAAGAATAAATTAATATTATTTGACTAGTACACACTTTCTGAGAGAATCACAGTGTGTGAATATAACTTTTAAAATAATCTCTAAATCAACTGAGGGACTACACTACCAGAACTCTCTAATTTGCTAAAACACCTATATACATTTTTATGGTCTATGACAAAACATGATTTTTTCTTTTAGCAATTTAAATAGACTGTAAAGATGGAACAGTTTTTAAAATTTTCCCGCTCTATCTTCTGCACTGCACAGCAGCAGCCAAGGCAGAAGGTGGATTTATATAAGGAGCTCCTAAAGGTCAGACACAGGAACACTTTTAGTATCATAGAATACTCTGAGTTGCAAGGGACCCAAAAATATCACTGAGTCTAAAGCCTGACTCCACACAGGGCAATTTAAAAGTAAAATAATGGGTAAAATTAGTCTGGAGATACATTTCAAATTGTTTTTATAGCACATGTGAATTTTGGATTAGCAAAATAATGTGGAAGATAGCTGTATATTGCAATATTGGTTGAAAGCCAATGAAAACTGAACCCCTCTGATCTTGCCAAAAGGAAAATAATGAGGGAAATCACTTCAGTCTGTCACAAAAGTTAAGTGATCAACATAAAGAACGTTAACACTCACATTTACAGTGGTCAGCGTTTCTAGATTTAAGGTGACCACAGAAACCTATTTCAAGTTGTTGACTGGTCTCTACAAAATCTAGTCTGACTTCTGTTCCAATGCCATTTTATCGCAAACCTCCCCTTCAGAGTCTGTTTTCCCACTAACTGGCCATGAGCATTCTACAAGTTCCTGATACTCGGGAGAGACTCTGTACATAGGCTCTCCTTTTTTCCATGCTGGTCTTGTCTCTGCCTCTGAAGAATTAGACTGATATCACATTCCTTACAGAAGGAACTCTTGTTTAACTCATTCCAGTCATACTACAGTTTTTCCATCAGTTACCTGAAACATCTCCATTTCACAGACACTGTTCAACCTCAAAAGCACAGTAACACAAACAGCTGACATCATACAGGTCAACTCAGGCAAAGGTGGCCACGTTCACACCTATGCTGCTTCCACTCAGCAGAACATCACTTAGAAAACACTTTTCATTATTTCTCAGAGACTTGTGTGATTTTATGTGTCACACACATAAACACACAAAGTACAATACCATAAAAATTTTTCTTGTATTAGAGATACTATAAGAATAACCTTCTGAGTTCATGGTTTGGGCTCCAAGTTGTATGTTCCATCCTTATTTCAATAAATATAGAAGTGTTTTCTTCCAAGGGGAATGGAATCCATAGAAGGACTGATACTGAATACCTCAATGGCTGGACAATATGCTTGGAAAAAAAAGGAGAGCCAAGCTAAAAATCCTGCTTCAAATCAAGCAGAAAGGGATTTAAATTTAGATTTCACAGATATCACCCAAGTAACCTAATTATGGGCATATAAAGGACGGAAGAGGAAAATACAATCTCCATGTGATAATCTATACCTATTTTGTCAGGGAATTAGCTCTTTACTTCCAAGTATTTTGTTTAAAAAGTGAAACAAGAGAGGTAAAATGTTATGCCAATCAGTTTGATTCCAACATGATGGAGGAGCCTAGAAATGTTGTACTGATCCAAAAAAGTTGTATGGCCACCAAATTAAAGTGACGGCCAAAAGAAAAAGACAAAAGATACCTGAATAATACTATTACTAGTCACAGTTGAGACATTTGAAGGGGAATTTTCTAAATTATTCAGTTTAAGGCAGGCACCAGAAATGAAAAATTTGGACATAATCAGTTAATAACTTAGAACAATTATAAGCACTTGGGACTAATGTCTTTTGGTGAATAGTTGCCTGCAGCTTTAGCCAAAAACTATGCTACCAGCTCCACCTTAAAGATTTTATTTATGCATGCAAGCAAAGCAGGAAAGGACTGTGCACTGAATCCTTTTCTTGTGAATGAATTTAACAATATTAAATTCTTCAAAATGGAACATACTCATGAACATATAACAAATAATAATTTGATGTATTGGCTCAGACGCAACTGTTGCACAAAACAAAATAATTTTTGAAAATGGTAGAAGGGTCACTGAAAACCTTGGCTTACTGATGAATCTCTACAAATTTTTAGGGATGTAAAGCAGGGAACACAGAAAATCTACTGGTAAAGGTTTACATAGAACTTTATTCCCCTGTAGGAAAGTAAAGAATTTTAGGAATCTTTATAATCCTGCTGGGCCTGTAAAAACAGAAACAAAGAGAGGTCAAAGGATCTCAGTGGATGGTTAGATTGCAAAGCATGTGCACAATGAAATACTTTGACATTACTTTCAGAAAGGTAAGCACTGTTGAAATTACTTTGGACAACAGGTAGGAGCAAGACTAATGAAGTCTAATAATTTCAATAAGAGAATTTCAAATCATTATAAATTATAAATCTTATTAGTAAGAGTATTATAAATACTATTTCACAACACAGGAATTTACATTGCACACGAACACCAGCAAAACCCAAATATTAAACTTCCAAAACTCAGGCCTTAGAACAAGGACAATAGCTTTCTTGACTTTTTATCTTCTCACACTCCAAAACATGCAATTTCAAGAAAGGAAGTCCAAATGTCTTAAGTACAAATATTTACATTTTGAAACTATTTATCAGAGGAAAGAAGTTGAGCAACCCCTAGTGGCAGCAGAAAAATACATTCTGGAAAAAAAAGCAAAATTTTCTACAGGACCAAGGTATTTTCAAAAATACATTAATTTGTAAACAACAAATTTATATACAATGTCCAAAGATGCTGATAACATTTAGAAAAAACTGCAAGTAAAATTATGCATGACCCATGGCAGTTTATTCCTAGTATTCAATTAGAAAGTGATAACTGTGTTTGACAAAATACACTACAATATACGTGTCTTACAATATATTAAGAAGAATCTTTTTATAAATTTTTCTCAAAGAGAATGCATTTTGTTTTCTAATTCTAAGATATCCTAATGGAACTACTGCCAAATTCAGTGTCATCATTTAGGGAGGGATTTGCAAGCACTATACCAATGTAATGCACAATGTGATATTAATGAAAAAAAAAAAAGTTAGACCTCTTTGTATTTTGTTTTAAGGTGGTAATCTAGAATTCAGTTTTGTTTTGTCTTTTTCTATAAATTATCATTTGCTCTTCCTTCTTTTATATTTGGAAATAAGAAAGAACACTAGCCATCGCCAGTACAAACTATACTTTCTGTCTTCTCAACCTTTTTGAATCACCAGTGCAGTGAGATTGAGCTTTTCTTTGTTAGTCATCAGCTGCTCAAGATTTTCACAAATAATCATCAGAACAAAGTAGATACAAAGACAGAGATGAATGTTCCTGAAAACATCCATATCAAAGTATATTCAAACTCTGTACGGTCTTTCAAAAGTTATCTATACACATGTATTTAAAAGAAAAGCTCTTACTTTACGGCCACCAATGATCTCATGCCTCTAGTCATCACAAGTATAGAGGGATGGTGCTTCGCAGAGTCCAGGTCATTTCAGATACCATGCCCCTGGATACCAGTAAGATATTACAGAAATAAAAGAAACAGCACCAAAGTATGTCTGCTCCTTTCCATAAAATGTAATTTTGAAAACAATATTTCCAAAATCAAAGACTGACAGACAAAATCAAGACACTGACAGACCTAATATAACATGGCACTTAAAAAAGCAGTAATAAGAAGTCACTTTGGAGCTCAGTTCTTCTTGATTTTTACTGTTTCTAAGGTGAGTTATGAAACTGATTTTGGGTCCAAAAATCAGTTTAGGCAGAAAGCTTGTTGCTTGAACACCTACAGCTATTCCAAAGATGACAAAAAAAGGCGCCTCAAGAGGCTAGAAGTCAATCCCTAACAAACCACCATACACTGGGAAAAAAATCAAGAAAAAAATCCCCCAACATCTGACCTACTATCACTATACTGCTATAGCAGTAGCTGAGCTGTAGCAATAGAAAAGCAGAAACTTTTGTGTGCAGTAAAAACCATCAATTTAAGTTTGGAAGCAGCACAAGACTCCAGTGATAGACAACTTCAGAGCCAAGAAGTCTGATACACAAATCTTAGATTCAAAGAAAAAAAAGAAAATATGACATATATCTTTGAAGAATTTGTGAAAATATTCTTACGAATATTTTTAAAAATCTCTGACTTCTTACTGCAATAGGTGTGTAATTTTACTATTAATTATCTATTGCCACACTCAAGAAACTTTCTGTCACAGTTAAAAAGCATCATGTAATAAATCACATGAAAATATCATACCTCCATGTTGTTCAGATGCTGTTTTTCAAGGAGCTGTTGCATTTCTTTCAGATTTTTCTGGAAGAGAAGTTGGTGACTATCCATGTTTGTTCTACTGCTCTCTTGTATTGTTTTATCACAGCCAAACATTGCTGATTTCTGCTTCTGATGCAAAGAATCATTTCTAGATGCTGATGAGGATGTACCATCTGTGGTGCTTGATGCAGACAAGCAACTTATTACTTTATCTTATTTTTATGTGTCAACGGTACACTTTTAAATATGTCCCTTTCCAAAAGTATGTATCACCAATAAATGCCAGGCAAGTGAAGGACAGCCATGCTACATGCAACTACAGGTGGTGCTGTCAGTACTAACTTAAAGTGTCCAACATTTTCCATTTTAAAACCTCTCTTCTGTTATTTATAAATAGTCAGACTTTTCTGATTGGGTTGTTGGGTGACTGCCTCAGGCTGAATTAATATGGGAAATGTCAGCCAACAGTTTGGTAATTTGCAGAAATGGAACATGGAGGATTGGTTTTTTTTAAAAGAAAAAAACAAAGGAAAATAAAAACCCAAGGAAAATGGGCTTTGTTTTTTTCATAAAGTTGGCTTATATAGAGCATGATGTCAGGTGTTCCCTTACTTCAGAGATAGAAAAGCTCTGTAGTATGTAGAGACCCCAGATCTACTGATGATATGTTATGTCAGTATTGTGGTATGTTAAAGAATACGTCTTTGATGCCTGAAAAAACCCACCTTTGGAGTAGCTAGTGTAACTGGCTTCTGTGACCAGGGTGGGCCCAAATTAAGGCAGAGGAAACCAGAGGTCTCTACAACATGAGTATTAGCAAGAACCATGGGATTGGTTGACAACCAGGAATGAAAGAAGTCAAGAAGCATGCAAAGCAAAGTGCAATTAGTGACCAGGAAGGCAGGGAGTGGGTAGCAAGGTATGTTCAAGAACAAAAAACAGACAGAACTGGAATGAAGCTGGGGAAGATCACTAGGAATAAGAACCAAGCTTCGGAAAACAAGCAGCAAGAACTGGGTTGATATCAAGGATGACAAAACCAAGAAACAAGTAGCTTTAAGCAATAAGAAAAGAGGGCATGAAAAAAAAATATCAAAAATAACCCAGATGCCAAACCCACAGCTTGTGGGTAGATCAAGCTTTAGTATTCTGGAAGTATAACTATTACTGGGTTGCCAGCTATGCTAGACTGTCTAGGTGGAAGAGTTTAGTGAAGGACACTGATCCTTTCTTTTGGCTCCAGTATGTTCAAGGGCCTTAAATGCCCTTAGTCTGGCATATCCAAAGCGGCACAGACAGCTATCTCTCACCAGATCTATGCTTTATGTTCTCACCTATGTTTAATAGAGCCATAATCCTTGCAATGCATTAGAAAGCCAAGGTTATGTCTTGATGGTTTAGGCTCAAGTATTTAATTATGGACTTGGCAGTGCTGAGTTAACAAATAGATTTGATGATCTTAAAGGTCTTTTCCAACCAAACCAGTTCTATGACTCTATGATTGTCTTTGTTGTACTCCTTAATAATTACAAATGGTGGTAGAAGTAGAACAGATCTTTAAAACAATCTATCAGTATAAACTTTCAGTGAAGTTACTTGTAAAATGGGTATGCCTTTACCTAAAAGCAGAGATTCAACAAGATTTACCAGACAGGGTAGCAACTTCTCATATTTATTTACAGAACTCAGAAAACTGCATGCTGTATTTTTTTGTATGGCAGATATCGTCCCTATCCCAAAACTTTCTTGTTAAGACACCTGGCCCCCAAAAATCTGGTTTTGCTTTTCTTTAAGAGGGGTTAATATGCCTCCATTGCTCAATTTATTTCTTTATACCTTTTTAAACACAGACATTAGGAATTTTAGAAGCTTTTAAAATTCACTGATATCCAATTGGGTCTACAGCCATATTTATCTTGAATACTTAATACAGTATTCATTTCTAACTTTAAAAGGTGACTGTCAATGAATTCTATATCTATATACTCTATTTTTGAGGAGATTTTTGGCTTAAGTGTTTATAGAATTTCAAGGAAAAATACAGAAAGGTATCTACTACTTCATCTGAGTTACTTATTAGCTGTCCCAAAATTTCCAATTAAAGGGATTACAAGAAAAGAAATGTTTAAAGCTTTAAAACTCAGAACTGGTGAGTTTTGAAGAACCTTCACCTTTGAGAACCTTCCCAAAATGCTCTTCTGTTTTATCTGTACTAAGTGGCTTGTGACCTGCCAATAGATCGCAGTAGACTCAACTTCTAAGCTTTTTTCATTCTGGAGTCATTTATTTTAAATTCTTTTCTTTGAGCAATTACTAATTTCAAACTTATAAAAATATAATTAACTTTGAGATTCTTAACTCTCTCTCAAATTTGGTTACTAAGGAAACACAAGGTGTAAAAGAATATGAACACATAAATTTAATTTCCTTAGGAAAACATAAAAATGAAATAAAATTTTCATTATAAAATTGAAAATTGGGAAAGGAACACACTATCATTATTACAGGATAGAGAATATTTAAAATTATACAAATAAAAATGGAGTGACAGAGCTGTAAGAAATGGTAAGTGGTTTGAAGAGGCCCTGAGTGACAAAAGTGAAGCACAAGGAGCAATTTGAAAAAAGATGAAAAATAAAGAAACAAATGATAAAGGCTGGGGGAAGAGGCACTGAGCTGCTGTCTTTAATGAAGCCTACGAGTGAAATGAGGCAAACCATAAAGAACCCTGAGACATCGTTCAGAAACATCTACATTTTTTTGCCATAAATTAAACTTAAGTTTAACAGGTAGATTTCTTGTTTCTTTGTTTTTATGGCTGAAATCTTCCTATGAATGTTGGCTGGCAAATAGCATGGGTGTTTAGCTGTAGTTATGACATATTTTCTCAATCAACCAGTTTATCACCTGTAAAGGTATTAATCAGCAGCAGGTATGTAAACAAGCTGAATATTAATGTCACAATGAAGAATACACTGAAGCTCAAAATTAGGGAGACCCCTTGTAGACAGAATTTGTCTATTCTGAACATCTGCACAATTTATATATTGCAGAAAATAATTACAATAATAGTAACAACAAAAGCAGCAATAACAAAAATAACCCCTTGAACTGAAATGTTAAAGAAATGTGAGATTAGGAAAGGAATAATCAGGAAGGAGTATGAAATACAGCAGCTAGACAAACTATATATAAAGAAACATTCTGCCATAAGTCAAGGTATCTTCGAAAGAGTGCTTGGGCAGAGTGAAAAGTATGGAAATCAAATTGTATGTGATATAAAATAAAATTACAAGATACAATACATATAAAGAATGAGAAATATAAAGGAATGACAGCTGGAAAGAAGATTCTTGCATGAATATATAAACTAAAATATCCTTGAATGTCAAAAGGAAAAACATTTGATGAGAATAAGAAATCATCTAGACAGAGTACTTTATAAATCACAGTAGGGCAAATGGTTTGATAACCATGGAAATCTGAGTCAGGCTATAACTGAATGGAGATTAGGTTAGTCCTGACTATTCCCAGAGTTCTGCTGAAGGGAAAAGGTGTGTGTCACCTCCTCTGCTGTCTTACCAAGTGGACACAAACAACTCAAGGAAGGTGCATAATGTTTCATTGGAAAAGTTCACAGAAATGCTTTCTTTGCTATGAGAGAAATGTCCTACAATTTCTTAAAGAGTAATTGTCTCCTGTTTATTGAATACACTAAGCAATTTACTTCCTTTGATCATCAGAGTAAACAGGAATGCTTACCTGATTTTATTTATGCTTGGCAAGCACAATCCTGATGTTAAAACTGATCCTTTAAGCTGTTCAAGAGCTTCTTCTAACTGAGAAGATGCTTTTGTCTGGACTAGAGGGATCAGAGTTAAAAAAACACAACGGAAAAAATATTTTTAAAATTGGAATATTTTACCTTAAATGGTTTGGTTAAGTTTCTGAAGTTTGGAAGCCTAAATCCAGAGTTACAATAAACAGAGTGATATAGCATTACTAGACATGCTAGAAAACCTCGAGTTTCTCTGAAACAAAATGCCAATATATTTAAGTGTTTAGAGTTACACATGTATTAAACAGTTTTGCTATTTGTTTTCAAACTGCATTGCTGAAAAAAGTAGGAGGTTAAAAAATCTAACTTTTTTTACATCATGATTATTCTGCTCATGCACTAAGCCCAAGTTATGGCTTGCAGATATTTTACAGAGGCCAAATTGTAACTTAATAATCCAATCAGTGGAGAAAGAAAGAGTCCAGACAGGCACAAGTTATTGTCTCTTTCAAGTAAGTAAAAGTAGGGTAGAGAGTAACTTTTTGCTATAAAAGAAAACGAAGGAAAAAAAATTATGATTCATTCTATTGCTACACAATCTGGACTGTCAGTAGGGCTATGAAGAAGCCCTAAACCAGTACTTTTCTATTTTGTTATTTTAATCTGACATTTGATCTTGAAGTAAGAGACATTACCTCACAGTTGGCACAACTGCAGTTGAGAGAGTAAATCTGCTAAAGCATACCTAAGTAATAGACCATATCTTAAGAGTTTGAACACTGGAAAGTTGACTGAAAATCAGACTTGGCCAATGCTGTAACAAGCTTCTGCCAATCTGCACTGATTCCAAGAAAGCAGGAACTGAGCTGCAGTGATCATTACTTCCCAGCAATGAGAGAACAGCTTAGAAAGTGTACTAATTCAGAAAAGAAAAAGGTTACGTAACGCATTAATATATGCTAGGACTGCTTTTACTTATTGATAAACAAAGTGCACATTCTTGAATATGTCATTTTTAGCAGTTCAAAGAGGGGACCAATACTCTACCCTAGTAACTGTTTCTAACACCTCTCACCCAGCTGTGAAAGCATAGTACTATAAGCAATAAGCACATTGCAGTCAAAAACGTGGGGAAAACCCAGGAAGCCACAATACCCCAAGGAGGTGATGTACTTACTGTGACTGGAATACAGTGCAATATCTCACAGTACCGTTTTCAGGAAAAAAACCCAGAACTGTGTTTTTAATTCCCTCTACTCAATTGTCATATGTATCAGGTCTGAGCTTCTTGTCAGTTGTTTTGCTTTTATGAATTCAATGAATTTGAGTAAAGTTAATTGTTCTGTTTGCTTCAATTATATTATACTGATAGAATAATAGGAATGGTTGGAGTAATAATGATCTCCAGAAGTCCCTTCCACCCCTAACAATTCTATGATTCTGTGAATAGAAAAACATCTGTATTGCGAATAATGATTAAATTTTAGTTTACAAACCTATTTGTTTGTGCTGAGAAAAAGGCAGATGAGCACGCTGGAACTTCTCAGTTGCCTCCTGAAGTTTAAATTTCCTTTGCTGAAGAACTCTTTCTCTAAATCTTTGTTCTTTTTCTTCTTCTTGCTTCTGTCTTTCCTCAAAGGCTCTGTATGTAAGAATCAAAAGTAGATATTTCCTACATTTTCAAATTACTTTTACCAAAATATTAGTAACTTACTTGCTTACCAACTTGCCACTTCAGTACAAAAGCTTACTTGTCCATAAATTAAATGCTATTACCTTCAGCAGAGCTGGACCTCTGCAGTAAATGGGACAGGGGCTGGGGAAGAAGTCACAACATATTTTTATTTTTTAGCCTCAGCCAGAGATTTGATTCCTTTTTATATGTGAATTAACATGCAGACTTGACCAGTTCTTGTTACCAGTGTGACTTTCACAACAGCCTTTACATGACCCTGTAAATGTACCACAGTGAGCAGATCAATAGGAAGCTGAACTGCAAATGTTCTGTGCGTATGTTTTTCTAAGCTGTTCAGGAAATAGAAAAAGTTGTTATTTAGAAATAACACAAAAGAATTACAGCTTTTCCCTGCAAATATGCAAGAGTTAGTTTCAACTTCTAATTGTTAAGAAGCTTCCTGAAATCAAACAAATAGCAGCACAAATTGGGATAAAAGAGTAGTGTTAAACTGTAATTGACAGAATCAGTTGTTAATATCAAATATGTTAAACATGTCCTTCTACCACCTGGAAAGGAAAGCAGCTCTAATCAAAACCAATCACCATCACAAAGGTTTCCTTCAGTAGGCACAAGTAGGCACTTGATGAAGTTATGTGGATTTTTTTTTCCTGCTGACAAAATCATCAGCTTTTACTGACAAACTAGCTCCTTGAGTGAAATATACCCAATAAATGTATTGGCACAGTGCCTATGTAGGTAAGTCATATTTAACAGTTTTAAACTAAAAAAGGGTAGATTCAAATTCGATAAAAGGAAGACAGTGAGAGTGGTGAAACACTGGAACAGGTCGCCCAGAGAGGTTGTAGATGCCCCATCCCTGGAAACATTCTATTCTAAATGTAGTAATACTGTAAAAGTAATATTCTTCAAGTTCAGCTTCCAAATCCTGCCATGCAAGGCAGCTTCCCATCTTTGAAATTCTCAGTGCATTAGAAATGTGATTTGACAGGTCACTGGTACACTAAGTAGGGTCCTACTCTTAGCCAGCATTAGTGGAAAGAAATGTTTAGCCATATGTTCTTCGTTTCTCTCATCACAATAAGGTATCACCCCATAACTTTAATCACTCACAGTTGCTTCACACATCTTCTTGCTTAACAGAGCAAAACTGCTGCTTAACAGAGCTTCTCCTTAACTAAAGCTATTTTAAAGCTTCTTCCCTTTGCCTTTCAGAAAAATGTTCAAACTGAAATATTCAACTTGAGCCTCCCTAGTATCCCTTCAAAGTGCTAAATGATCACCTGTGAAAACAAACAGAAAAATAATTTGAAATATGTTCTTTTTATTTTAGAAAGTCTAAAGGCTGTAACTGAACAATAGTAAAAAAATAGGAAAACTGCCAAATAATTCCCAAGTATACACTTATACAGGAATATCCACTTTAATCCACTTGGAAGCCAAAGCATAGCAGAGAGACACATAAACAACTTTCACTGTTTTGAAAACTCACATATACGTGTCTGTCAAAACATGTTAGAACTAAAATGTAGAACTAAAGTTCACCGTATACTTTCAGTAGTTCTGAATTTCACTCACCTAAAATCTGATACAGAAATATGCAGTGTTTTACATCTTTATCCTGACTAAAGAAATAAGAAAAATCACAAGAGAGGAAACAGACTTGGTTATCCTAGTAAGTACTTTAAACGCATTCTTCATGATGTCCCTAATATTTCTAGAACCTGTCAAGAAGGCCTTTAGTTGAACTGTAGTTGTTAAATTCAAACATGTGGGAAATTCTGCAACTTTACACCTGGAGTAATTCCAGCATATAACTCCAAAAAGGAAAAAGTGAATTCTGACAGAATTTTTAGTTATTTATTTTTTAAAATTATTTTGGATATGACTTAGCTGCACTCTTCCACATTCCTAACAACTGGCATAAAAAAAGGACTGTTGTTCCATATAGCTGGGAATGAGCAAGGTCAAATGCTGATGCAAGAGATCTTTTTCACCACAGCTCATCATGATCATTATTTGGTTTGGATTAAGACGTGAAGGAGAAAAAAGGATCTTATTTTAAATGTAAAGAAATGCATGAAAGATATTCAGTGAAGCTGGCATCATTAACTTTTTGACCTTACAGAATGTAAATTGTGACACCCAGGTGCACTATGTAAAATAAATAATTTTACAAATGCACATTGAAAAACAGTTAAAGCAAATGTTTGTTCATGCACTCTCCTTAAGCCACCAGCTTAGGTTCATATCACAGATGTAACACTGGCAAAAGAATATGGCTTTAAGATGAAGAGTTAGCAGAAGAATTTCCTGACTGGTGTTTTTTTAACCCAATTTTTCTGTCTACTATAAACAACCCAGCAGTGCAGCAATTTTTGAAACGGCTGCCAAAATGTTTATAGTGAATTTGGAATATGAAACTTAAAATATTTAGCCGTCTCAGATATACAGACATTATGTGGAAGGCATTTTTATGTTAAAAACAGTATGACTAGATGGTGGAGCTACTTCCTGGTTAATTTTACAAAATTGTCTTCACAGGGGAGCGATGGATGCTGCCTTCCCAGGTGGACTAAATGCTTACTACTGCCTTGGATGAAAATAATAATAAAAAGGAAGAATATATACAGTGCATATGGAATGCTATGAAATGAACCTTTTGATACTGAGTTGATGTTATTCATCCTTTGGTTGCCATATCATAGTGCACAATCATTTTAAAATTGAGGCAGGGAGGTATTTGTGTAGTCATTGACTACAGCAAGGTCAAGAAAAGGCTAGAATGGGATGTCACACTCAAAATTCCCTACATGTGCAAGCAGGAAACACACCTTGTATCCTTAAAAAGATCTGTGCACATTGCCAATAAATCAACTTTTTCCTCTAGGTGAAATGCTTACCTACAGGAACACAGATTAACCTATTCTTCTTTGATTATTGTATGCAGAATACAAAGGGACAGCCTGAAAGTGCTGTAAGGGCTTCAGATGGACCAACCCTTACAATGGTGTAGGGGCTCACAGAGGGCTGTCCTCCAAAATGCCCCAAATGTTCACAGGAGGGCTGCCCGCACTATATACCAGTTGTTACGCTCCATATCTTGTTTACAGACAAAAAGCATGCACATCTTATATAAAGCCAAACATTTTTTTTTTTGTTAGCATAATTCAAATCTTAAGAGCCTAATTATTATTAATTCATCTACAATTGTTAATGAAAAATAATAATACAGTTAATATACTTCTATACAGAAAAAGGTCAATAATAGCAATAAAACAGTCTGTACTGTTATTCACACATTGAGTTTTCTATCCCTTTTCCTGATGCTCATGTTTGCGTTGCTTCTAGTTTCATTCTGATGGTGCTGGGGTGTTAGGGTGAACTGGCAGCATCTACAGTCCCTTCAGCAGGACCAACAGGGTGTTCATGTTATTGCTTTCTTCTTCCTCACCTCAGGATCCACTTGGAATAATTTTTATATTTGCTAACACACTTCCACACCTTTGCTATCCATCGATCTGCAGCTCCACAGTACCTCCAAAAATACTCCATACACGGTGCCTTTTATGTGTATTACACACTATTCTTTTCTTCTCTTTGTTACCTCTAAAGCCTATAAAGGTTTGTCAGATGTAGTTCTGCGTTTCTTTAACTGAGTATTGGTGAGTTGTTTATAGCCATGAGGTCTGCAGTGCTCCTCTGTGCCGCATCCTGCATCTCCAGATATCAAGGCCTCTGCTACTGTACCAGGCCTGCATTTCCCTACACTACATCATTAGTTTAGCACCATAAATGCCTCTACATAGAAAAACTGCTTGTTAGTGCTATCTATACAAAACCATGGTAACACCATAAAAAGTTAAACAAGGCAAAACAAATTAGCCACAGACACCTGGTCAATTAAAGAAACTGTTGTTACAGCTAAACCAAGTAAAACAAAGCTGCTGTCAGGTCAGGAAAAGTTCAGAGAGAGCAAGCTTGGCAAGTATCTGTCCCAAGGCCTCGCAAATTCAGCACAATTATTAGAAATGGCAATACTGCATTTCAAGTTACAGTGTTCACCTACTTTTAACAGTTTCATTCCGATGCAGAAAGCAATACAAAATATCTAACACTTCCTTTACCAAGTGCTAGCATTGTTCTCTTATTTCTGGCTCTAGACTACTTTTCATTCTCTGTCAATAACACTGATGAAAAATTTAAAGAGCTTTTATTAAATAATCAACGTTAATCAGCCAGTAGGTGGAGCACAAAGCTTGTGCACATGTTGAAAATAAAGTATTATGAAAAGAAATAGTAATGAGAATAGACTGGAAACTGATATAACTTGGGAAAGCATTCCCTTCCCCAGTTACAACAGATGGATAAGCTATTCCAAGGTAATTCAAAATGCTGAACCAAGATAACTGACTGTAAGGTTTATTTTAAAATGCACACAGACAATTGCATTTCCAGAGTGAGCAAGCAACCTGCAGCCAGTAACATTCCAGTAAAATGGAATGCACATTTTGCACTGAGCAATAACAGCAGGAAGTATATAGTCCCCAGCAAAACTGACAGCTGGTATTTAGAAAGCAGTGTGTTATATAAATACAAAATATGATATCCTATTCATTTACATCAAGTATGTGCTTAGTCAGTAGCTCTTATTTCCAGAATACTGTTATTTAAACAAAATATCTGTCAGCTAACTGCCCCAGCGAATATTTAATTCTTAATCTGATCTTGAAATTGCAACTTCACTTATCAGTGTGACAATGAAGAAATTACTTTCTTGATACTCAGGCAACTCATATAAAGGTTACACATAGGCTAGGGTTTTTTTTCTGTTTTGAAGCACTGTTGTTAACACAAAACTAAGGAGCTTGGTCAATACAAAAGACGCAAAGAAACAGATGGCATCTGATAGGCTGAGAAAAGTCTGTGACTTAAGTTACTGAGGCTTTTCTTTCCAAAGCTATATCAGCTGTTTTCCAGGCAAGTGATGCTTTTGTCTTTCACTATTAAACTAATTAACTGAGCACATCTTGTAGAAGTTGAGTAATTTTAAAGCTGAAGCTGCTGCATGTTAGAGATATTGACAACAAATCAATGCAACACTGTCAGGGAAAATTTCATTACAAGTACATTTTAAAAATTCATTACAAGTACATGATGGTTAGTGACACAAAGTCTTAATGGAGGCCAGTACATAATGTCGAACCCTACGGGTCACTACTGGGTCCAATCCTGTTTGACATCTTCATTAAACATAGAAACACAGAATCATTTAGGTTAGAAGAGACCTCTACAATCATAAAGTCCAACAGCAAACACAGCACTGCCAAGTCCACCACTAAACCATGACTTTAAGTGCCACATCTACACATCTTTAAATACCTTCAGGAACAGTGACTCCACCACTTCCCTGAGGAGTCTCTTCCAGTGCTTGACAACCTTTTTCATTAAAAAATTTCCTAGTATTCAACCTAAACCTCCCTTGGCACAACTTGAAGCCATTTGCTCTCATCCTATAGCACTTGTTACTTGGGGAAAAGAGACCAAACCCCACCTTACAATCTCCTTTCAGGTAGTTGTAGAGAGAGAGGAGGTCTCCCCAGAGTCTCCTTTTCTCCAGTCTGAACATCCTGAGCTCTGTCAGCCACTCCTCATAAGACCTGAGCTCCAGCCCTTTCCCCAGCTCCATTGCCCTTCTCTGGACATGCTCCAGCACCTCAATGTTCTTCTTGCAGTGAGGGGCCCAAAACTGAACACAGGATTTGAGGTGGAGCCTCATCAGTGCTGTGAGACAATCACTGCCCTGGTCCTGTTGGCCGCACTATTGCTGATACAGGCCAGGATGTCATTGGCCTTCTGGCCACTTGGCCACACTGCTGGCTCATGTTCAGCTGGGTGTTGATCAAAAATTATCTGGATGATGGGACAGAGTGTATTTGCAGTACATTTGCAGATGATACCAAACTGAGAGGAGTGGTTGATACACCAGACAGTTGTGCTGGCATTCAGAAGGACCTCAACAGGCTGCAGAAATGTGCTGACAGAACCTCATGAAGTTGAACAAGAGATTCATACACGGATTTGAGACATGACTTGGTGGTTGATTAATCAATTCCTACCTGCACAACTGTCTGGAGAAAACATTCAGATTCAAGGAACCCTTTATTGTTAAACTACGTTCCTCCATATATGCAATGACCCTTAATTTTTAATTATATTTCACAGTTTATTAACACTGTATGCACTTACTACCTTTCTAACATTAAATAGCTAACTCCTTTTCAGACTTGTCACGCCAGACTTCCATTTGAACTGCTTATTATGCTAATAGTTATGCCATTCTCAATTATCACAAGTTGAAACAATTTCATTTTATGAATACCATAGCTATAATTTTTACTGGCTCACTTGAGTAACTTGGATTTATACCGTGTTTCTTAAGGTTGCAATGAAAGACATATGGAATTGTATTTATGTATCAATGAGCATTAGTTTAACTACACCAGTTTGTCAAAACTATGCAGGCTGTCTGGTATTTGCTTTTACATTAGAGTATATTTCAAGTCCAGTAATGCAATAAACAGTGTTCATCTTAGATGTGTAGTGTTACAGTGGTACTGTTCCAGAAAACTAAATTAGATATTTAATTTTTCAACTGAGACTCAGTTTATTGTCTGCAAAGGCTGTGGGTCACACACTGTCTTTAATCACTCCCAGGTGATTATATTTCCTCTTCCACTTTTCTTTATATTTCAAAACATATCTTGACAGCATATACTGTCAAGCTAAGGTGGCAGTATAAAAAACATATACCACCTCTCTTAGGAGTTATGAACATACGCCAATAAGTAAACATTGTACATCAAATCATCTGACACAGGAACTGTGAGGGATGAGCGCTAATGAGTTAACATGAGGCAGAGGAGCTGGCTGGGACTGGCAAGGAGGAACCCTTCTGCCTCTACAGAATACACAGGCAAGTCTCCTGTACGTGTAAGCACAATCCTAGTGCGAGGGGAAAGACCTATTAAAGCTACTTACAGCACTTCAAGGAAACATTTCTGTGTCTGATTTACTTAATCCATTTGTCACAGAATATTTCGTGGCTTTGCATTCTCATGTATGCAGAAATACAGACTATTCAAAGGTCTGTTTATAATCTCAGCACGGAATAACTTTATAATACTGTACTAGAAAGATGTTGCTCTGTGTTTATTGGAAAGTGGGAGCACAAAGCACCACCACAAAGGGGAGGCTGTGCAGCTGCTATGCTGTGCAGCCAGAAAAACATACACTTCAAAAGGAAACAACAATTTCCAGCTTGCTGGCCCTTTCTGTACAGCTGAGTGTATTTTTTACACATCCACTGAAGCTCATAAAACCCAGAAGAATACTAGAAATGCAGATCAGAGCCATAAGATGGAAGTGCTACTTACTTTTACTTTATAAAATGAGGTGACTACAGTGAGTTTCCAAAAATTAGTAAATCAGAATATTGTTCTTTCTTTATTTTATTAGTCCTACAGCAAGAAACTGGACTTGTGAAACTTTTTATCCTAGACTCTGCTAGACCAAAATGAACACACAAATAGTAGAGATATATTGAGCTGTCTCAAAGTTTTGACTTTTTTTTTTCTTAAATCTTCCACCAAAGGAACCTTAGTTACCTTCTTCTTCTGTTTGTCTCTATCAAATATTTCTGTGCCTTACTCCGATGTAATTTCTGATCCTCTTTCAATGCTCGACGTTCTTCTTCTAAATCCTGTTCAAAGTGAAATGTTAAAGCTCTATCCCTAGTTTTGTGTTAAGGACAATAGAAATTGGATCAAACAGCGTGTTTAATTGACTTCATTATTTTTGATTGATTTTTATATTTCTTTAATTCTTTTGGGAAAGGGCAAACTTTATTGATGAGATACAAAATGCTGATATGACTTTTGACTAAGCATATAGTAGTTGGTCCCATAATTGCATGTTATAACCATAACTAACTTTATGCTTATCCAGAAAACAATGTAATTGCATATTACTTTTTAAAGGGATTTTAAGAGAGGTTTTCCACTCATCTTTCACGATATCACCAGCTGAAAAATCTCACCTTTATTATGTTTATTTGAAGGGACATATTTCTGTAGTTATCTAAATCTGTAACACACGGATCCATGTACCACAGGGAGAATGATTCAGTAGCAAAACCCCCCCACACACACACATCTAAACTATTTGTTGTTTACATTGAAATTGATTAACATTACTGCACTTCTCTCCACGGAGACAAATCATTACTAGCAGGAGACAAGACTGATCTAAGTAGCACTTAGGATGGAAAATACAGTTCCCAGTAGCAGAGCCTCGTAGAAGAGCAAAAACAAAAAAACTCCGAAGTTGGCTGAGAATTCGAATTTCCCACAGCAGCTTGAAACCCACAAGAGTCTAAGTTTTAATTTAACGCCACCCGTGAGGCGGTCCCTGACCGAGGGGCAGAGCAGGGCGGGGGCTGGGTCACCGCCGCCCCTGCCCCACACGGGCCCCACATGGCCCAGCAGCCCCGACCGGCCTTCGCAGGGCGCAACCAGCCCCGAGAGCCCGCCGGAATCCCCGGCCCCATCCCCGGCCCCGCACGGCTCGCAGAAGGATACCCGGGGGCGCTCCGCCTCCCTCCCGCGCTGTCCTGCGGGGCGCCGGGGAGGTGCTGCCCCCGCGCCGCCCCGCCGACCTTCCCGCCGGGATCCATCCAGCGCCCCGGGACCGCGGTCAGTGCCGGGCCCCGGCCCCAGCCCTGCCGCATCGTAGCAACCGGGGACGCCGCTTCCTTCGCAACGGGGCGGGGCCGCGGCGGGGGAGCGGGAGGGGGAGCTGGTTTGGCTGGCGCTGCTTGTGCTGCCTCCGAGCCGGGAGCAAGGGACAGGGCGGGCCCCGGCACCGCCTCGCCTCGCCTTGCAGGTCCTCGTCGGTCGCCGTGCCAGGGTGGAAGCCGCGCTTGGGCACCTCGCTCGCTCCGCGCCTTCCCGTCCCATCAGGGGCACCGCTCTGTCCGTCCCCCCTGCACCGCTGCGAACCGCGGGATGCCGCTTAAAAACCCGGGACGCACCCGGTGTCCGAACGAAAACACGTCCTCGTGAGTTCCGCTGCAGAGCTCTGGAGCTCTCCGAGAGTGCCTGCGAGACCCGCTGACGGTGAAGACTTGGAGTTAACAGCATGAACCTTTTTGTTTGTTTGTTTGTTTATTTTTTTTTTTTACCACATGGTGCGGAAGTCACAAGAACAACAGCTAAAAAGTAAAATTGTATAAAATTTTATCGAAAAATATTAAAAAATACATTAACTAAAGTTACACGAAGTAAAAAAACCGCACAACAATAACAAAAAACAAAACCAAAAACAAACAAACAAAAACCACAAACCCAAAAAGTAATTTGCTCTTAAAACTGTAAAACTTTCTTTTTCTTTTTTTTTTTTTTTTTTTTTTTCGGGCAAAGCAGGGTTGTCTTGCGATATTGCCTTGCCTTGGATGAGCTGTCAGCAAAAGGCTAAATGTCTTGGTGATTTCCTGGCGAGACGTTTCTTGGGTGTTGTATTTCAGCTTAAACCGATTCTTCTTTTTTTTTTTTTTTTCCACTGTGCAGCTGTTCCATGTCTTTGACTAGGAAAGTAAAAATAGTACTAGGCATTTGTAAAATACCTTTCTCCACGGACACCCCGTCCCCCAGCCACTTTCCCCACTATTTGTTGCACAGCTTGTGAAGTAGGTGTTACTATTACCATTTTACAGTCAAGATCACTGATGGTCGGGTCGCCAAACATGCATAATATTTACAATATCACAGTTACAGCAGTTGAGAAGATGACCCTAAAATGGAAGTCTTTTACCTCTAGTTCAGAATACCAGCCCCAAATTCACCACTTCTTTTTCCCATCTACCTGTGTTGCAGGTCGAAAACTGGTTGTCTACTTTACCACCATGTGCTTTCCAACCCATATAAACTTCTTAAAATCCTAGTCAGCCTGATAAAATGCACTGTTTCATTTAGGATGCAGCAGAAGCGTTTATTAGTATGGAGAACTGAGTCACCCAAGCAAGACTGAAGCAGGGCTAGGAAAAAACTGCAGAATTTGAGTCCATGGCGCATCTAGAATATTCAAGTTCATGATTAACTCAGGCTGGCAGAATCTGAGCTTCTTTAGATTTAAAATTTTGATCTAATACAGCACAACTTGCAGCTTCATCTTAAGATACTTTCTGAGATTTAGAAGTAGGAATAGTTTTTATATATATTTTTCTCTTTCCCCTCTTTACCTTTTTCTTACATCTTCATAGTCCTCCCTTACTGTTATTGGATAATTCCTCCTCATGGGTAACTTCACATCTTGCAGGCTGTGGGATGAGAAGGTGACTAGCTGAGGCTTGTATTTCTGAGATGTGTGATTATTCTGGAACAGCAACCAACCAGATCTTAAGTAGCTACAGAATGGAAGGTCCAGCTCTGGCAGTTTCATGATTTTACTCTGGGCTAGACTCTCATATTCCAGTGAAGGATAAAGATCAGATCTTAAAACTTTGTGGGATGGATTCTGAATTTATTATGAGTCTTATTTGAAGGCTGCAGCATAGCTGTGCTGCTGCAGAAACACATTTTTCTTTCCTTCTTTTTCCAGTGGGAGATTAATTTGCTTCATGCCCTTTAGCTTTCCTCCAAGTTGTGCATGTGACTGCATGGGAGAAGAAATTCAGTCAATATTCTCACTATTGTAACCATCCCTTCCTGAAATTTGTCATCTCTGCCTATTTCTGTGCATAGAAAGAAGAAGAAAAACTTTTTGGTCCCTTTTAACGTCACATATAGATAGCCATGAGAATCTTTTCACTTTCCTGAGGTTAAACTATGGATCACAACCTGTGTCTTTAGAGAGTATCAACTGATGCACTAGTCAAACTTTTGTAATTTTCATATTGGAAAACTATGATTTTCTGTGTGGTACTTCAGAAAAAAAAATTGATTTCGAGAGCTACAGAATAATGATAGTTTAGAGTTTCACAAGCAGTTGAATATGCTTGTCTCAGGTACAGCAAATTTAGCTATTAATTTTAAAGAAAAAATGGATTAAAACACTGAATTAAATCTGCATTTAAAACTGTATTAACCCTCTGCTCACAAATGCTTTCAAATCTCTTCATAGCAAAAGCTATTGTCTATTCCAGCTTCAGACAGGGATGGAGATGAACCACCTTATCAAGATAAATTTAGAACATTATCTCGCTGTACCAGTGTAAGGTGCTGTTGAACAGTGTATTCTGAATATTCTTTAAACAGTATATCTCCCAGTGGTATATTAAAAGCTGAGATTTCATTTATTTAGCCAGAGCAAAAACAATTGAAATGATTTAATTAAAAAAAATTTTTTTTTTTTTGAATATCAGATCCAGTTTTTAGGTACTAAAGTAGTGGACTTGAGTGTGTGAAAACTGTTAGTGCCTCATAGTTTTAAATACGCTTATGTGAACTGCATTTAATTTTCTTCTTTTTCAGGCCATTCTCTTGTACTTTAACATTCTTCAGGGATAAAAACCATTGTATTGAATGATTGTCTCACTCTCAGCAGCTGTGTTCCTACAGGTGGGCTACCAGTCAGACCAAGAGACTGCTGTTGTCCCCCCAGTAAACATTTTCTATGTAATACAAAGTACTGCTTTAAAATAATGTTTTTCAGTTTTCTATTTTGAACGTGCTTTTATGACATACCCAAAATTGCCTCCATGCCTGTTCTAGTGCACTACCACCACAATACAAACACCTTCATTTTAATGATAAAAACCATTGTAAATATTTGAAGACATTGATTAATACTAGCTTTTCTTTCAGGTAGCCCAGACCACTCATACCAAAATACACCAATGCTCAAAAACAGCATATAAGAAAATCTGTCATAGTTTATCACAATAAAAATATATGTGTTTGATGTGTCATGAAGAGGTGATAAGCGGTAACTTCCCTCAGGATGCAGGAAGTAGTATATAAATTCTACTGTGAAGTTAAAATGTGGTTTATTAAATCCAGGCAGTAAAGGAGTGATGTGTTGGCTGCCCTTTGTGCTGTAGACATTCCCAAATACTTAGATCAGGACTTCATTGTGTACAATTCTTTCCACAGAAATTTGAAACCCGTTTAAAACATTTGCATTTCTTCAAGTAAAAGATGAACCACCACTTTAGGGTAACTTCACTGATTTGTCTTAATATTTTTTTGTTCAGTTTAGGAGAGACTGTCATAAGTAATGGCAAGCATTGTGCATGTAAGGTAAGATTTTCAATTACTTTGCTTAGAAAAGATAATGAATATAACTGAATGATTTCTCAGAAAAGTGACAGATGTTTTAAAGATGCAGATTGCCTTATTCAAGGTAGATATGGAAATGCAGAAGAATCAGGTACTTTCAGATTCAGAAAAGAAACTACATGGAAATTGTAGGACTTCAGGATATTAGAACATTTTTGTGTTAATGTTCTTTATCACAGCTCAGTTGTTAGGTCATATTTTTAATCTTGTCTGCGTGACTCTAAATGCAGAGTAACTATTGTTTTTGGCAGAGTCACAATTTTTGCTTGAATTGCTGAGTTCAGACTTAATTGCTTGTCATGTTGGCTTTTGTTAAAGATAAATATTGATTAAAAATATTTGCTTGAGAGTCTTTAATTGAACATCTGGTGAGTAGCTGTGATAAAGCCCTGGAACAAGCCGTAGTTTCAAGTGATCTATTTATAAATTTTAAGTGATCTGTTTATAACTCTTACATAATTTTTCTTCCTTTACTTTGTGCTTACTTCAAAATTAAAGAAACATATCCTTTTACTTCTCTACCATTTATTTCCAGGTGCAAAATGCAATTATACTGGTCATTCAGAAACTTCTTTTTGTAAAATCTCCTTGTTAAGAGTTTTATGTAATTTTTAATTTTACTTTTTAAAAGCAAAAATGAGGAGAAAAACCTTTCAGTACTTTGCCAGGGCAGTGTCAATACCAGAAAGAAAAAAGCTGAAGCAGGAAAGAACAACTATGTTGAAGATATATTCAAGTCCAAATAAGTTTTCCTTTTCATTAAAATTTTGAAATGTCTAAGAATCCTATTTACATTTGAAAATACATCATATGAACATACTGCAAATGGTTTGCTGAGATTATAAAATCAACAAAGACTCATATGAAAATATGTTGCTTAATCTTTTGTCAGTGACGCATATTTCAGGAATTACTTTTAGCATTTCTTTAAGTGATGACTCAGAGGCACTCCCTTATTTTATGTCACATGGTACCATAGACTAAAAACCTTTAAATAGGAAAATATTATTTTCAATGCCATTAATAGGTGTAACTACTTCTACTAATGCAATTATTGTTAGTATTTCACAGAACTGTGTGCCCATGAATACTGTCCCTTTATTCTTTTCTCTATAGAAACATTTAAAATGCTTTTTTGTAATGCTGTGTTGGTCTGTAAATCTGCTCAGGAATTCTTAAATGCATAGGTTAATAACTTACGCAAGTATTTCCCTGATCAGAGTCTGAGTAATAAATTTAGGGATTTTCAAGAGTTAATGTATTTTGCTAATATCTGGTAAATCTAAAAGCCTGTTCCTTTCTAGTGAAAATACCTTTGTTTGCATTTGAGATGTTTGTTGGGTGTGGTGATTTCTAAAATGTGAGCTTCTGAATTGCAAGATTTGCACGTTCTTGCTTCCAGTTCACAGTTCTCACAGCAGAATACCTCACCAGAAATATTGGTGGCATTTTTTCAGATTTATAGAGGTTATTCTTTACCTCTGACACTATCTTTTTCTTGTGAGGTATGGCTAAACAGAAAACACCTAATTGGTTTTGGCCTCAGCTTTGTCAATTCTTGCTTGACAAAGTTTTAAAGAAAGAGGTTTTGAAGGAAGATCTGTGGAGCAACCTACTTCATTTTGATAGAATGAGCTATTTTATATATGCTTTATGATCAATTTATTTCCCCCTCCATTGTTTGGTACAACAGGACACAAGGAATGTTGGAGCTGTGGAGGGACCACTCAAGGCAGAAGAGAAAAATAAATCTGCAGATATTTCAAAACAAAAAGAACCGTGCCTTGTACCATGTGATGTTCAAGCTAAAATTTTACGAGGGGAAAAACATTACATGTGCAGTATGTACTCATAAAGAATACTTCTAGTGATGAGCTGTGCAATATCATGCTATGCAATCCTCTGCTATGCTACGCTATGCTGTGCCAATTTATTTTTTAATCTCCTTGAGCACATGTTACAGCCTTTGACCCTGCTGCCCAAACTGAGTATTGTTCAGAAAATTTGGGGCGCCCTGTTTTTGGGATGCAGCTGGTGTGACAAAGTTAATCATGGGTGAAGACAGACAAATCCAAGCAGCAGCGCAGCCCACCTAGATCTGTGTACCCTCTGAACCTCAGTATCTATCTCCATTAGAGAGGAAGAGCAGCATGTCTGTCCCTCATTTAAACATCATAGCTTGGTGTGTGGGTGTTAAGTGGGAGTTAGCTGGTTAGTTAGTTAGTTACATGGGAGTAAATCTGTACTTCAGCTTACCTTTTATACATGCATACACAGAACACTCTCTATCACTGCCTTGACAAATTACACAGCAAATTATATAATCAGGCTCAGAAAACAATTGTATGAATTCTTGGTTTTCACATATGATTTTTTAGTATATATTATTAATTATCTGTCTGGATGATGATGATGTTCTTTTTAGCATCAGGGCAAAAAACAGAAGTAGCACAGTGAATGAGCAAATGTAGCATGACAAGAAACCTTACATATGTCTTTTATCATTTGCATTTATATTTCTGTGATATCTGCTAACTGTCATCCAATTTGCCACTGGTCATCTTATTTGAAATAATATGAAATTCTTCTTCAAAACATAAGAAGAGCCATCACTTCTTAAGATGTCTTTACTGCAATTAGCAAGTCTGAAGTTTTTAGCATCTTTGGCTTTAATCTGTGACAACACTGTACTGCTTTCATTTCACTTTCAGGTTCCATAAGGTAAAACACCTTCACTATTCACATAGATATCATAAATAAGTGTGTTGTCATTCAATCAAGAATATTTCTAGATTTATTATAACAAAGTGGATGAACATATTTCTTTTGAAGGAAATTTGCAGGACTCTCTTGTTGAATATGCAAGAAGTACACAAAAACTGATAAGAGACATGATGGATGATCAACAGTCTTCTTTGGACTACCTTTCTAGTCAGGTACTTTTTTCTTTATCGTAAACATTTGTATTTGTTATTTCTCACTACAGGTGTTGTCTATCTGAGGAAAAATAAGTATTACTATTGTCATTATCCCTATTAGACCCTATCCCTATTCCTTGTACTTTGGGTAGGCTGTGAGTGATACTATGAGGAGTGATTCTACAAGGAGTGATGAGCACCACCTGTTCTACAACTTAGTGTCATACATGGCAGTAGCATAAGTGGAGGACTACTCCTTCTCATTAGTTGCCATCTCCAGTCCCATTATATTTGTGCAGATAACATATTACACTATTGTTAGCTCTGGTAGTATTTTACAAGCACTTTGCCTCACTCAGAACAGATAAAAAACTTTAATCAAACTGAAGGATGTTTTCTTTAATTAATTGGAATTGTTCTTAAAAATGATTTTGGATGAAAAAAGTAAAAAAGATCGATTTGCCTAATAAAGGTACAATTTACTAACACATTCCAAAAACAAACTTCAGATTATATTTCCTAGGAGTCAAAAAAAATTCGTTAGAATGTAAAATTCTTCATTGCAACCTAATTAAAGATCTTTTATTTGAATTTGCAGGTAAATGAACTCAAGAACAAACTTGTTCTTTTGAATGAAGTAGTTTTGAGAAAGCATCTGAATCCACTTCCTTACAAAGCAGTTCAATCTCATGGTAAATATTTTTCAGATATAGTCTTGATACCTTCCCTTTTTACCTTTTTTTCTTGACAAGAAACCAGCAAAGGTAAGGAATTGTTACATTGACGTTTATCCTGTGTTAGTAGTATATAAACTCTGGAAACTTAAAAGTGTTTAAAAATGTTATCATAAATACTGCTTTTCATAATTTGTAACTGGCATCCTGTTTAATAATAATTTCTAGGCATCCTGTTTAGCATGTTGTTGATTTTTATGCAAAATACCAGATATGATTATCTATTAGTAAGTAATCTGATGTTGCTAAATGGCACGTTCTTTTGCTAAGACATAAAGTGTGCTCTGCATCTGCAGTATCCTTCTTGAAATAGGATGTAAATCAACTGCTCACTGGACAGTTGATCTTCTTTGTAGTATCCATCCAGACTAAAAGAAACATTATGTCTAAGCATCCATGCTGGCTGTGGAAACTGCTTCTTTGAGTATATTTAACATGTGCCTGGCTTAACACTTAGAGAAAAATGGGTTTTCTTGTATACATTATGATGAAAAGGCTTTTACAATCATAAATACAAATATCTGTAGGAAAAAGGTATAATTTCCCAGATAATATGTCTTTTTCTCAATACAAGTGTTCTAAATAAAATGTAAAATATTATAAATAAAGTGTAAAAATCTGTAAAATTGCCCAGATACTTAATTTTTAATTTCTGTATAATATCTATTAAGAATAGAAAGAACTTTCTCTATGCAGTGTAATTTATACTTACTTATGAGCTTAATGGAGATAGAGAATTTGAATTTACAAGATAATTTCATGACAAAACATGATTTCAAAGTTTGCATGAGAAAAAAAATGCTATTTTAAATCATTCATATGTTACCAAGAATAGTAATACTTCTGTGCTTAATCTGTATTTTTTAAAAAACATATTTTGCCAATGAATTTCATCAAATACATTTTTTTCTCTAGGTTTGGACTGCACTCATATTAAAGATAATGTTGGTTCAGTTTCAAAAACTCCATCTGGTCTGTACATTATCCATCCAGAAGGATCAAATTACCCTTTTGAGGTAATACATTATCTCTCAGGATAGTCACAATTTGTTTGAGAATATGCACTTAGAATATTTTTATTAAAGTGTTTTCCTTTACAATTTCTCAACAGATGAGTAAGAAATGTAGTAAATCCTCTGCATGTGTGTTCTGTTACTATAATTTTGACAAGTTTCTCATTTTCTGCAAAGAAATTGAATCTCTGTCATAAGAGCACACTGTCAGTTTTCATATGCAATGAAAAATGTACCAAAGAGGAAAACCTAATGTACTTTCTAGCACCCAATGTCACACCCCCGTTTGGACATTTAGAAGTGCTGTTCTTTTCTGGTTTAGAGATGGAAAACTGGAGAGCCAACTGACTGATCCATTTGGCTTCTCAAATGGGACTTTTGGCCTTTTGACTTATTCTGCTGTATACCATTGCCTTCTCTTGCAGTGTGCCTCCACGGATGCCTGGAGGCATCTAATAGGGACAGATGTACATTAGTGTGAGGAGCAGGTGCTTAGCTCTTGTCTGAGTATCATTATAACCCAGTCTTGAGGCAGAGAGGCATCTAAAATTCTAGTTTTCATATCCATTTTGCAGGATATATATTCTTAAGACAAACTGCAGCAATCATGCTTCCTATTACCACCTGCACTTTATGTTATTAGTGAGTTATAGTGTTCATCTAGAAGAGAATTTTGTGTTAATTTCCTCTGGCTCAGGACATTCACATCCATGCAAACACAAGGAATATTTTGTTTTATGTCTTTCTTTCTGTTTCAGGCTGTTCTACCTAGAAAAGGCCTTATGTATAGTGGAAAAGGCAGATATTGCAATTTCAAACCTTTAACTTTGCAGTACATGCTGGAGTCATTAGCTTTTGAAACAAAAACATGACATTTAAGCCAACTAATAAATAGCAAAGTTTAATATCTAACGTTATAGTCTTCTTTTATATATAACAAAGGAAGGATGAATCCCTTTACCTCTAGCCAATTGGAGCCTTTCAAAATGCTACAAAAAAGGAGCTCAAACTGATTAAGAAAAGGCTTTGGAATTATGCTGGGATATCAAAAGGAAAAATGGACTTGATTCTGCAACCCCGTAGTACAAAAACCTGTCATTCTCTCTCTACAGTGCAACCAGCTCAGGAAAATGGTCTGTAACTCATCAGCAAGTTCCTTCCACGTAAAAGAAAGGCAGAGACATGTTGCTATGTTCACAGAAAACCCGTATTTATAGTATGAAGAAAATGCTGTCTGCCTCACCCCAGGATGAACCATAGCAAAAAGTGCATTTGTTTCAGAATTTCTTTTGGAGTGAGAGGGGTTTCATGGAGGAAATATTCATACCTTACCCAAATTGCTTTTCCTGAGAGATAATTATTATCCTGAGATAATTAATCTACATTAGAAAAGTGATTTAAATAAATCTGATAAAATTTCTTTTCCTTCAAAAATATTTTTGACACTTTTCCCCATTTAAAGCTACTGCCAGAATCTGAAAATCAGTTATATGAGTGGAAAGGTTCTTTGAGGAGTACAAGAAACAAAAAAGAAAAATCATAATAATTTGATTAAAAGAAAAAGGTAAAAATAAATAATGAGAAGAATGTTTGCAGCTGTGAAATGAGTGTCTCATTCCTAGTCTGGTAGATGTTGCACAGAACTTAAAAGACAGGGCCAAAAAGTTCTCAGAGAAAAATATGTAAAATATGTGTTCTATAAAGGATGTTATTTTAAGGAAAACTATTTTATGCAAATTCTTTCATGTGTTTGAAGCATAAAAAAGTACAGGGGAAATGATAGATGAACAAAAATATCAAGATGTTAAAACATAAACAAGAATCAGAAAACCATACTAAGAAACTAAAAAACAGGAAACAAAGCCAAAATGAAACAATTTATTTCAATGAGGACCTTTTCAGCAATAAGCTGCCCTTCTAACGTAAGGGAAACTAAATGAAAATGTGTTTAGAATCATTTCTATGAAGATCCCGGTTAAATGAACAAAACTATTTAAACAACTTGATCCTGTTCTCATGTTTTCATGCTTGAAACCTCATGTTGTCAAAAGTGACTATAGATTTTGATGCTTAACTTAGGCTAATTGAAACCCGAATTCCAGGAGCAATAAAAATATCCAGTTTCAGTGGTGGTAGCAGGTTTTCAGAATCTAGAAAATTAATCCCAAATGGGCTTTTGTCTGAGAATTTAAACATGAGGCAATTAAAAACAATTGCACTTTGGGAAAAATTGATCATGATCAATTTCTGATACATTTTTCAATTAGTAAAATTAGATCAATGATATTTCATCAATGATAAATCAACTAAACAGTTGTTTGGAATATACCTCTTATGCACACTAAAGATGGAAAATGGACAAATATTCAGTGGAAGCATCCTCCTGCTCATTTAATTTAAATTGCACCTGGCACAATCATGCTCCTCATATCTTGCATGATATGAGACAGAGAGCAAACTGTAAAGTCTTATAAGGCTTTTCAATTGCAACGTTTCCAGCATATAAGAGATTAAGAAACTACACAGCTATGACTGTATTTCTCTCTCTCTATTTCTCTTTCTCTCTCTCTCTCTCTCTCTCATATTTTTACTTAGCTGCTGTTTGTATTGGTACTGTATTTAGTTGGCTGATGACCTCTCATGTAGAACCAAATCTGCTCCTTCTGAGAATTGTCAACACTCCTGTTGATTTATATTGGACTGAAGATTGCTGTTGTGATCAAGTGGGCTCCTCTTAGCATTTCTGACTCATAGTCAGAGAAGTAGCCAAGCATGCAATCATCTTCTCAAGACAACAGATGAGGCAATGGGATTATTTTGAGTGACTTTTAGGTATTTGCATCTAAATATTCATTTTGGAATCTTCTGTATTTCTTTTTATTCCTGTTCAAGCCTCTCTGGGTGACCGAAATAAGCATGTGATTCTCCAGGGAATAAAAGCCACAATTTTCTTGCATGCACATGACCCTTGCTATGATTCATTTAGTATGTGTGTTGAAAGGATTGCCCATAGCTTCCAATGGCATTGGCTTACTTGAAAATCCAGGACTCTTGAGGTTGTATTAGACCACATTGCAGCTCTGTCCTGTTGCTTTCTTGTTGTTCATTGAGAAGATGTTAAGTCACAGAGGCTCTGAATATGATGTTGATGCGTTCCTGCCAAGGAACAAGTCTGGTTTCATGAAAAATATCTGGCTTGTACAGGCAGTGGTGGGGAGGAACACATAACACTCAGACTGCCACAAATTTTGCTGAAGGTTAAACTGACTTGTACCTAGATTCCCAGACTATAATCCCAGTTAGAACTGGTCAAGATCTGGCACTGGGGACATATGTAGGGAATTTGATTACATGTCTAAAGTTAAATGGACTGAGGAGAAAATGTACCACATAGCGTGATATTTCAAAGCAGAGCAGAGGGCAGCTGGACCACTGCCATTTGCCATACTGTTGGGCACAAATTTTAGCAAAGACTCATAAAGACTCATAAATTGGAGAGCTGATCTTATATATTGAGTGGGACTGCTCAGTTGGAACGTTCACATTGGGACTTCCATGGATTGGGGCCCCTTCTTACGCAGAGGTTTTTGCTGCTGCAAAGTATTTTTATATACTGGGTTACTGCTATCACTTTTTCCCATTTTCTCACCTTTATTAAGGGCTCTACATTTCCCAGGCACCACAAGCATAGTATTTCTGTGATGATGAGGGAGACAGTGAGGGAGAACGTGTAAGAAGTTGTATCTATTTTGCTTGCTGAAATAAAGGTTTATTCAGTGTTGCTGCCTGTTGAGATAATACTTTGCCTGACTATACATGACATTGCATATTGATTCCACTGGCTCCAAGAAACAGGGGAAGCTTCTGGCAGCTTCTAACAGAAGCCACCCCTGTAGCCTCCCCCGCTACCAAACCCCAGCCACAGAAACCCACTACACCAAATCAAGCAGTCCACGAAGAACATATAAGAAAATACTGCAGCTTCATTTTTTATTATCTTTGAGCTTTTTTGTTAAGATGTTTGAAAGGTATGTTACTTAGCAAAATTCTGAATAGCCCACTTTTATTTAATTAAAATGTTTTCTTCATAACAGCTCCTTCAAGAATGCTTGAAGTCTGAATCTGAATTCTGAAGTCATATCTCCGTCTATTTTAGGTTTTTTGTGACATGGATTTTCGAGGAGGTGGATGGACTGTGATTCAGAAAAGAACTGATGGAATCATTTCATTCCAGAGAACATGGTCTGAATACCTGGATGGATTTGGTGATCTTACTGGTATTACTTTTAAATACTTTCAAGTGCTTCATATCCTACATTTCTGCTGCCTTTATGTGAGGAACATACCACTAAATTGTGTAGGAGTTTTAGTAGTATAACGTTCTTGTTTCTTAAAAGTCTTATTTTTATGTAAGGATTTTTTTAATCAAATCTGTTGTATGATCTTCTCGATAATGACTGTGACCCCACTAGAGTCTTCAGCCACTGCAGTCTCATAGGAGGTGTTTAAAATTTGATATTTTCTACCTGAAATAATGTATAGATTGTATTTCCTCTCTTTTCGGATTAAAAAAAAATAGCTTTAGTTGGTTTGAATCACATTTGAAAAATATTTCCTTAAATGAGAGAAGAATCAGTAAATATTTCACCATAGGACAAGCAAAGTTAGAAACAGAATGGAAATATTTCAGTAGCTAATAACAACACAGCTGTGATAATAATTTTTTATTTCCACCTTTCATCCAGCAAGTCCAAACCCATTTACTTTTTCAGAAGTTTATCTGCGATTTCAATGGAAGCACACAGCTATTCTGTACAAAAAAGCACAGCCCATATGGGGCAACAAGTGTAATTTACGGAGGCAGCAAATCCCGAGAATAGGGTTTGTGTTTCTTTGTGTTTCATAGAATGCTAACATTTATCACTTCTCAGTATGGCCCTTAGGAATGCTACTGAATTTGGTTTATGCAAGTGGATCTTTAGCACATCCATTTTTGTTGTGGTTTTCCAAGGTATATTGCAGACAAATGTTCGAAATCTATCATGTGGACAATTTTCTAAAAAGTATCATAGAGAAAAAAGATGATACCCACATCAAATTCTTTTCATGGATTTCCAAAGGAAGTAGGAAGATTACTGTTCCTTCATTAGTCTTTTAAAGGAATATAAGCCTATCATACAACTTTTATTACATTTGGTTCAAGAAGAAAAGTAGAAAAGAAAGAACAATAATTTTTTCTTTTACAGTTTCTATTTCTAGACTATATATTATATTTCTGTTTAAGGGGAATTTTGGCTTGGACTAAGGAAGATTTTTGACATAGTAAATCAAAAAGTCACTAGTTTCAATCTTTATGTGGACTTGGAATCAGAAAATGACAAGCATGCTTATGCATCATATGATGGATTCTGGATAGAGGATGAAGCATGTTCTTTTAGGATCCATTTGGGGCATTATTCAGGAAATGCTGGTAAGAACTTCCTTCTTTAAAGTATTTAAAAGTAGCTGCTCCCTTTCTTAATATGAAAAAATGCATTCAAAAGAGTAATAATTAGGATAACTTAAAAAAAATTATTTATAATGTGTTTTTCTCTGGCACATAAAGAACACTTATGCAGATAAATGGTTGATGATATAGTGATTTTGTTTATGCCAACATTATTCTTTACATAGTAGGAAATCACTTTATCACTTCAATGTCCTTAATGGAGTAACTGAATAAACTCTTCTTTAATAAAGATGAATAAAGGAAGGATCTTTAAGAGATTCAAGTCCATGGGATATATATAATAAATAAGGGATTTTGTAGGTATTACTGTTATCTATCTAATGGTACAGTTCTTTCGATATCCATTATCTCATCCCAGATTTTCTGGTGTTAGTGGAAGTCTTCCTAATGGTGCTTTATTTAATTCAGAAGTGCCCAGAGAGTCATACACAAAGGGTAGAGATAGAAACTGAGTGGAACAAAGTTGGTCTACAATGTGTAACAGTTACTGGGTGATACCCAGACACAAATTAACTTACAATTTTAGACCTCTCTTAATAGCATAAATATCCTAAGTGTGCAAAGATTTTCATTAAGTACTGCACAATGTCTTACTGCTTTTTTTTCTCTATTTTTTTTACATGTTTAGTAATATGCAAGAATGTTTCTTATTACCACTGAAATAGCTATTCTCTAAAGGTGTTGGTGCTTTCCTCTACCTGTATTTGAAAGATACTGTACTTGTATTCCTTTAGTAAGACAACAGAGCCAATAATCAACGACCTTTGAGTTTTAACAATTCCATCTTTTCTCATGACTCTCACTGGGACTTTGGACACATTACTAGAAAATGTGAAGTTATAAGCCTTTTTGTTTCCCTTATCTTTTCTTCCTCTCTCTTTGAGGACAGAAGCGTTTTACCTTCCTAGCCAGTATGCATTGCTAAAAGCAACAACAGTATAAAGATGTTGTTTCATCAAATTTCAACTTCTTCCATATTTCAGTATTTTATTCTATTTCTTTCTTTCATCTTTAACATTTGCCATATTGTTATCTGGTGTTCTTGAATGGTTTTTGAAGAATTCTATTTTTCTAATAAATTTAGAGGAAAAATTTGCAAGATATGCCACAAGCAAGAAATGTTCTTCCATAAATATTTTTTTTATCCTTCTGTTCTATCTGTTGTGCTTAGGTGATGCATTTAGAGGATATAGAAAAGAAGATAACCAGAATTCAATGCCTTTCAGCACTTTTGATGTTGATAATGATGGATGCCGGCCAGTGTGCACTATTAAAGAACAGCCTGTAAAGAGCTGCAGTAACTTCAGTGATAGCACTGGATGGTGGTTCAGCAAGTGTGGCCTTGCAAACCTTAATGGTGTTCTTCGCTACACAGGTAGATTTCTTGCAACTGGGATTCACTGGGATACATGGAAAATGAAGAATAAACCCGTCAAAATTAAATCAGTTTCAATGAAAATTCGGAGAACCTATTATCCATATTTCCATTAGCATATGAAAATAGAAATATATCTCTTCTGGCAATTATATGGAATAATGTATCATTGCAATCATAAATACCTTTCATCTTCACTTGAAGATTTCAGTCTTATAACTTTATTAGGTACTTCTACAATACAGTTACTATTTTTTATTGGGAAATGTCAGCATTTGTAGTGTTCCCGCTTGAGTAAGAAGGTCCTAAAAGAACTGTGTTTTCAGAAAAAGAATTAAGCTTAGTTCTTGTCAGCTTTTATTCAACTTTTAATTTTATTTACTCTTAGGCAATCTCAGAACCAGCAGAAAAAAAATTATAAAAAGAAGTGTAATGCTGACCTTTGAATGTGCTTTTTCTGTGCTCTCTGCATATCTGAATTTCTAAGAAATTGCAGCAAATTTTCTTTTAAAAACCTATATACCTGCCATTTCCATCATAATAGTTTGAAAAAATATCTTTTCTTCACCATTGGTTAATTTTCCAGAATCAGCTCTTCTTTCTCTATTCCTTATCAGGCAAGTTAAAAATTGTTGCAATGGATGTATAAGGTTCAGTATAGCGTTAGGGCCTGATTTTTATACAAGTAAGATTGATACTGAGATTCAAGAACTATGGTCTATTTTGTTTTTAATTTGCACAGTCAATGTGTTTCATAATATGATTTTTACTCTACCATTGTCTATTTCACAGTTCACTACAATTGTCATGGTTTTGCAACAAATGAAAAATTTTTTTGAAAGAAAATGCATAGCTTTGGAATTTTAATTTTTGGATATATGGGCCTGATGGGTTTTTCATTCTCATTGGCATTCACTTTGTGAATGATCATGTGGTGGTGAACAAAACCAATTTAAGTTGTATAAGTATGTTTAAAATGGTTAATTCTTTGAATGTCTGTCAGTAAAAATAAAATAATATCAAAAACAATGTGAATGTTGTCAGTACAGCAGTATTTCTGGAACCTAGCATCTAATCTGCAGCAGCTAGACATGGTATTTCTCATCTTTGCTTCAGTTTCAGTAGATCAGCTCCGTAGCAGCACGTGGAATGAAAACAGTTAAAAGCTCTGTGAGTTTCCTCTTTGCTAGTTTTTATTTTGACCAAATACTATTACAGTGAGCAGAAACCATCATCAGTTCAGAACCACAGTGGTCTAGAACTTCTTCCCAAAGATATACGTAGCTACAGGAAGAAATGAAGCTTTTCATAGGGTGTGTTACAAGCTTAAGAGAGAGAAAACATGCTTTAGTACTGGTCTTTAACAGTTGGATGTAAAAAATTACTAAAAGCAGAAGGCTTTTCTCTGCTAGAGAGAAACTGGGGGACTATCCTCATCAGGGGACAGGGGCTACAGTAGAAAGAGGGTAGGAAGTAGCTTGAGGAAAAATATCGTAGGCCCTGTAGAGGGATTGTGAGAAAGGGGATAGGTCCCATCTTGGGGGAGACTGAATTCTCTGGGCATGGGGGGGATTTTGTGGTCAGACATTGTAGTCTTTGAAATTAGAGGTGAAGAGATTGTATGTAAACCCTGTTTAGCCCTCCCTCTCACTCCATTTTTATTAGGAATGCAATCTTTTTGAATGGCAACAGGGACCCAGCAGGCCTATAAAGGTAGATACTGAAATGAAAGAGCTTCTGCACCAAGATTAACAGGCTTAAAAAGAGTATTAATTAGAGCTTAAAAAGAGTATTAATCCTGGCTGCCAGCCTGGATGGTGTCATTGTATTAGGGCTCTTATGTCAGAAAGAGTCCTCAGGCTGCAGTACAGCAATCCTACTGGAGAATGCCAGTGGCTGAATTTCATGGAAATTTAATGGCTTTAATGAAAGCCTCAAACTTTGATGGTGGGGCCCCTGTTCCGACAACCAGGTCTGAACCTGCAAGCAGAAATGAAGAGTCGAAATAGGGACTCTGGATGCATAGAGCTATATTCTACTGACACCCTGAGGCTGCTTGTGGCTTAATTAGAATCCCTGATTAAAAACGAAGGTGACAAGTGGAGATTGTAGATGTGTGCTGGCAGATACTACCATGATTAATTATCAGGTTTAATCTCCCCATTGCCGTCATTGGTTAGATTAGCTGGCAGCAAGTAATCACAGTGGAGATGGGCCTAAATCTTGAAGGATCATTCCTGCAAATAGGCATTGGATCTTTAAGTCAAGTCAAACTGAAAACCTATACAAAAAATTAATTGATTTCTCAATATTGGTTGTGGGGCAAGGTTTTGATTTTTACTGTTCCTTGAAAGACAGAAACATTTCCAAGACTATTTGCAGACACTTGCTCAATATGTATGCTTTAATACCATTAGTTACTGCTCTACTAACAAGGTTGCAGGTAGACACTATGTTCTCTGTGTCTTAGAGTTCTGTCCCTTTGTAGATAAAATGAATTTATTTTGCCCCAGGCTTGATTTGTGTCTTTGTTGCGCTCTGAGAGCTGGATCTGCAGTGTTAATTGCAAAAAGGATAAAGTCCAAATTGCAAATACTAGTCAGGTTTTAACTCCTATAAATCATCCAGATGTGAATTTTCAATGTAATATTCTCAATCAAAAGATGGACAATGCTTTAATTCTTTTTTATTTACAAGTCATGATCACACTAAGTGCTTCTGTGGCACCAAAACAAGTAATTAGACAATAATTAATATAATTTAATATAGTTTAATGATTTTTTTGCCTTTCAAGGAAGTTTCTGTGAAAAGCTGTTGAGCATAGGAATCTCTTAGTTTTATTATCATTTGGATATTTTGAAATGTGAGTATTGGTTTAGTCTAGTTTTGTTTTAGAATTTAGTGTATGCTTAAAGAATCAGAGTGCTAGAGATTAGTTGGCAGCTTGCCTATGCAAATCTGAAATACAGCAATGACAAGAGAACATTTTCCATGTGATAGATGGCTACTGTCTTCAAAGGTTCATTCCATTTCCACTCTAATAATAAAACAACTGTGAAAACAAATAAATTTTTAGTTAAACACAGAGAATTTACAAGAATATTAAACTGTTTCAGAGGCCTGTGTTCCATATTTACAGCTGATGGTTCCCAACTACCACACATAAGATTTTTGTGGCCATATACTTAGGACCAGTAATCAGTTGGTTATTGCCCAAATAGTCTTATGCCAACTATAATATAAAGGAACATGTAGGATGTACCATATTAAAAGAAACTGATTGACTGTTTCAAATAAAGAGTATCTTGGTTTAAATACTCTTAATATCTACTCCAGTAATGATACTCTAAGCTATGAGAAGTTGCATTTAAAGGACATGAAACTTTTGATGTTACAAAACTGCATTTCTTTCGTTTTCTTTTCCCCATAGTATATCTTTAATTTGTAAAGCTCAGTTTGGTGAACTCAAATTATTTAATCATTTGACCTTTCTGGTCACAAGAAGAAACCTTTCTGGGGACTTTAATTTTCTTTTGAACCCTTCCCCCTGGAGCATGCCCTGCATTGTCCCATTATCAAGCCAAAAGCCAGCAGAGACAATCCATTGGCATGGGAGGGTTGTTTTGTGGGATTTCTGTTGGCTTGGCTGCACAGAGAACATAAGTTATTTACAAAGGGAATACTGGAAACGTGCATACACATTTCCAGGCTGGGTATTGATCTGCCAGGTGTTCTAATCTATAAAGACAGGTTGCACTTCATTTTGCAGTTCATTGTAAAATGAGTTAAAATTGAGGAAAGGAAGGCATCCTTGGCTTCCAGCGGACACAGGTTTTGCTGACATGTTCTCTATTCATTGACCAGAAGTTATTCTACAACATGCTCTAATGAATACTTCTTATACCAAGTGGTGCAAATGACACTGTATTCTGCAGGACTGTACAAAGATAAAATTCACATGAAGAAGGGAATGGTCCTTTCATTACAGAAAGCTTTTCTAGTCCATCATTTCAAATTTTCAATTTGTGTGCATGTGTGTGTGTATAAAAATCACAGGCGTGGAGACAAACCTATGTAGAAATGCATATTTCTAATGCAATTTTCAGTGAGACAGAAGGCTGCTAAGACACACAGTATCAAAGATACTCCCAACCATTTATTTTCCACGTATTTTCCTCCATTGCCTCAGCTTTTCTCCAGCCTTATCTGGTCCGACAGTTTCGGGTTCTGTGCTTTCAGCGGCTGTCCTTGGCAGGGGGCTCACAGCCAAGGCTGCCTAACAAGGACAAGCAAATATCAGGCTCAGCTTTGAGTCCAGAGAAGCTTTGTTGTAAAAACCGTTCAGAACTGAGAGGATTGTTCCAGGTACACCCCTTTTGTCCTCTGCCAAGGAGCCGAACCCCAGGCGGTTCCAGACGGCAGCAGGGCCGGGCCCGCGCTCGTGGCCGCGGGCGCTGCTCCGGGACAGCCGCCAGGGGGCGCCAAAGCGCCGGGCGCGGCCTCGCCGGGAGGCGCTGCCCTTCCCGCCTTCCAGGAGATCCTACCTTTCCCTCTCTTTCTCCTTTCCACTCTCCCTCTTTCTCATTTTCTTCCTCTTTCTCTTTCTCTGTTTCCTTTTCCTGGGTGTATTTTGCCTACAGTCCCCTCCAGCTGTGATGTCACTTGTACCTCGCTGCGTGGCACATCCCGGGGTGCACGGGATGGCAGGAGGCGCAGCCTGTGCTGGGCTCCCCTTGCAGCCCAGAACTTTGGTCACCGGGGTTTGCTTTCCATGCGAAAACCCTCAGGCATGCGCTGCACTTCCGGATACTATGGTTTTCACACATCTCTTTTTTGTTTGTTTGTTTGTTTGTTTGTTTGTTTTTGTTTGTTGTTTTAAAAAAATATTTTATGTTTCTCTGCAATACTTGAGGGGGGGGATATTTTGTATGTAGCACTAGGAAACAGGGGCTCATGGCGACGCATCTTCGCACATAAAACGTTTGCTAAAGACAGTAAAAGTCTGCGTGTATTCCAAAAAGACTTGGATATATTCATGGAAGGTGAATGTATAGAATCACAGAATCATTAAGGTTGGGAAAAAACTTCCAAGATCATCTAGTCCAACTATTAACCCAACATTTTAAAGTCCGCCACTAAACACATGTCCCTAAGCACCACATCTACACATTTTTTTAATGCTTCCAGGGAAGGTAATTCCACTATTTCCCTGGGGAGCCTGTTCCAATGCTTGACCACCCTTTCGGTGAAGAAATTTTTTCTAATATCCGATCTAAACCTTTCCCTGTGCTATTATGTTCACAGACATTGACACTAGAATAGGAAATGCCTGCACCAGAGGTTTCTGAAGGCTGAGTATTGTTTTACCTTGATAGCTTCCACAGGCATTTGCTATAGGCTCCCACCAGGTGTGAGGCTTGATTAGATGGACCTTTGGATGAAGACTGTGTAATGGGAATGTGTGGCATGGGTAATATCTTTCTGTAAGTGCCTAGAAGTTGCATTTATAGAGATAAATGTGAGAAGCACTTCCTAGTTAAGGTGGGATGGATAAGCTTTGCCTGTGGCTTAATGTCACTGTGCTTATCTCCTTTTGTGCTTGGGTGCCTGCCAGACCCTTAATTCCTCTGATGCACCTGGGTTTTCATGCAGAAGTAACACATGACACTTCCTAGTCAGACATTAGAGCACACTTTGACCAGGTGCTGGTCAGAATGCTTGTCAGACCAGGACTTCTGAGTTCACCATATACCCACACCTAAGTGTAGAGGGAGAAGATGTAACCCTCCCTGTACCTCATTTCCTGGACCATGTACAAAAATGTAGGTTTGTGTCTCTCAACTGAAACAGGGATGAGGAAACTATGAGATATACAGGAAAATGAAGTAGATGTTTCCAATCTCAGCTATTTTGTGGTATGTAGCTGCAGACAAAAAATGTCAAAATCCAATTAATTTTCCACAATGAACAGATATAAAATAGAAATTATTTCTTCTTCTGTATTTTTTTGGTTGCAAAACTAAATGTGTGAGTTATGAAACTGAGAACTCAGCACAGGAAAACAAGAGTGTTTAAAAAATAAAGTTTCATTTTGTGTGTCTCCTGCCTATGATTACAGATTAATTTTTATATTTTCAGCTATTTCTCTCTCATAATAGTCAATCAGGTCCTGCATTGTTGCAAGGTTAAATATTTTTCAAACCTTTCTAACATTCTGATTTAATTCTGATCCTACAAAATAGATTGGCAGTCCACTAAAATGCTGAGAAATAAACAGAATTCAGCAGGCCAGAGTACAAAAGCTAAGAAGGTCCAAGTAATATAAAAGAATACTTTATATAAGGCCTGTTAGCTATTACAATTTTAATAACTTCTTCCTTATTAGGAAATTGCAATCAGAAGAAAAAGTACACCCTATTTTCTAGTGAAATATTTGAAGGAATTCAGCTCTGTAACTTTTTTGATTTTGCTTTATATTCTTTTGCTAATACCTTTTTAGATGCTTAAACTATTTGTCTTCAGATCCTTTCTGTCCTTTTAAATTAATAATTACAAGACATAAGCAGAAATAACTCCTGCATTCTAATGAAAATGAATGATTGATTAATGCTTATCATTTTAAAACACTGCATTGGCTTCGTGTGTTTAGGTTTTGGTAGTGGGGGGCTGCAGGGGGACAACAGGTGTGGCTTTTGTGAGAAGCTGCTGGAAGCTTCTCCCTTGTCCCATGGAGCCAATGCCAGCCATCTCCAAGACTGCTGGCCACAGCTGAGCCATCAGTGACAGTGGTACCACCTCTGGGATAACATATTTGAGACAGGGAAAAACCCTGCCATTCTGGATTAATACAGAACCTGCTGTTCAGTATTAATCAGACCTCTTGTGGAACTTGCAATTTTTTGTTTTTGTTGACAGGCAAACTGTCACCGAATTCTGTCAGACAACCTGCAGGCAGAGAAGAGCGGAGTCAGAATACGTGAGAGAAACAGCCCTGCAGACCCAAAGGTCACTGGAGAAGGAGAGGGGGGGAAGGTGCTCCGGTTGCCAGAGCAGAGAATCCCTTGCAGCCTGTGATGCAGACCATGGTGAGGCAGCTGTGCCCCTGCAGCCCATGTAGGTCCACAGGGGAGTAGAGATCCCCCTCTAGCCCGTGGGAGACCCCACACTGGAGCAGGTAGATACACTAAGGAGGTATTTTTCTGGAAGCTGAAGTCTCAATTTAGGACCCATGATTAGTCAATCAAGGCAAAAGACCTTTAGCTGAAATATTTAATTAAATTTAATATCAGACATATTGGTGCAAGGTGTTCTGTCGAGTTGCCCTGATAGAGTGTACTTCAGCTATATTATAAAGTGAAATTTCTGTTGAATTGAATGAACTGTGATTAAGCTCCTCTACAGAAGTAACTATAAAATAATTTTAAGCTCAACAGGCTCTATATTTGTATTGACTCTGAAGAATGTATGTGACAAGCTTTAATTTCATGAGTTTGTGGATAACTTCTAAAATGTTACTTGGAGAAAGCCTTGGCTTAATTTATTTTCTGTTCTGCAATGAAGGAACATTTAAAATTAGAGGAAAATTCCACAGTTGGTTTGGAGACAATCAAATATACTTTTATTGAGTAGCTGATGCTGTTCATTGTAAAACTCCTGTCTTTTCCTACATTACTACTTACAGACTTATTGGAGACAGTAATTGGATATATGGCTTCACTAATAGATGCAGTTAATGTCATCAACAGCAGATATAGTCCAATTGTTTACAAACTTGCTTTCTTAAATGACATTAGAAAAGGAAGTGCTGAAATTCTAGATTTGACATTTTTAGAAGTCACCTAGGAGCAAGGAAAGCTCACAAATATGCATCACTGTCTTGAGCCAAATACATGCCATTCCTGATTAGAGTTATGGGAAAAAAATTCTGTGCAATATGGACTTTTCCTGCGTGCAATTTTTCTAAGTCAAGGTTACTAAGGAAGGATATATGAATCTGATTTAGTCTTGCTTCATGGTGCCTGACCAAAGTTAGTCTTAATCCAAACAGTAAATCTTACTAATCCAAACAATAAAAACATCAACTAAAGAGGCACATAAATTACCGTGGAAATATCCCCAAACTGATCAGGGGCCACCTGCCCCTGACAACCCCCAACTCTCCTGAGCGGAAACTGGGAAATGGGGGCATGCTGAGAGGATGGTGAGGAAAACCAGGGGATGGGGAGGCTGAGCACCCTCTTTTGCAGGGTGTCCTTGACTGTCTCCCTGCTGTCACATTGAAGGCACCTTGCTGTCCTGAGGCTTTGCCTAGGCAGGACATCCAGAACTGCGGGATCTCAGTAGGGTACCTGAAGTTTGCAGACAAGTCCTGTGGCACTCACTCTGCATGGCAGACCCAAGCCTCGCTGGCTGGACTTGGCATGGGACAGGCCAGATGAGTGGGTTTAGGCAGCAGCAGGCTGTCACCAGGGCAGAGACAGGAAGAGACCCATGGAGCAACATGTTGGGGATGTGATAGAAGGAAAACACTGCTCACAGCCCAAACCCCTCCTGCAGAGTTTTTTATTAGTCTTTAAATACCTTCAGAGCTGCATTTGGATTTTGTCAGGAATGTACCGGAGCATCCTACAACAGCGGTGCTGGGGACGGTGGCTGTGTGTACAACCGGGTTCAGTGAAATGGTGATGAACACCTGCTTCCTCTGCCACCCAGAACCTGCAGCTGGCATTTCACACTGGATTTGCGGGCTGGCTGGGGGTTTCTACGAGGCTCTTGCGGTTTACCTACCATGAACTACTCATGGCAGTTCTAGGTTGGGATGGATGCCCAGTGCACAGTCAACCTGCAGTAAACTGATGGCTCAATATGATGACTAATTTGGAGCATTTCTTTTCTCAAAGGCATTCTTTTGCCTATGAACACTATGCAAAGCATGGTTATGTCCAGTATATATACCCCACTGTATGTGTAAGATATACTGATAGTGTTACCCCTTTGGTGGCAGAAAAGTCGTCTGTAAGTTTTTGCCTAAACAAGGTGAGATTGTGTAGTCAGTGCAGAAGAGATGCTGCTGCAGTCACACTGATACAACACTTCTAATAATTTCCTCAAAGTTGTACCTCATGTTGTATTCAGAAACTCCTATGAACTCTGATATAACTAACTCTATTTTCTGATATTTGCTTTCCTGTGATTTGGAAGTAGAGAAGGAGAAGTATGTTTTACCCAAACAATGTCTGTATTTATGAGATGACTCTTCCATGTGCTTGTGTCTTTATTTCCTGGAAGAAGTGTATGGAGTGGATGAAGACATTTTGTCACCAGGTTTCTTTTGACCTACCAAAAATTTGAGTTATCTGGGACTGTTTGTCAGTCAGTGACACTGTGATAGGCTCTTTCTTGAGTTTACATTTGCTGAGAACAGAGATGCCTTTTGACACGACCTGCTATGAAAGTACAGCCAGCAAGTACAGATGCAGACATCAGTGACCTGTGTGCTACAGAAGTAGAGAAAGAAAGAACAGTATATGCTCAGGAAGTGCATAGGATATTGATCCACACCCTATTGAAGTTAGCAGAAAAAATCAAGTCTATAAAAAATAAATTCTTTTTTGTACGGGTATATTAATAAGCAGATCTACAAGCCTTATAGTTTAGGGAAAGGATTTGTAACTCAGAAAAGAGAATGAAATAGCTGATGTGATCTTAGACAATAGAAAAATGCAAAGTCCCAGACTTTGCTGGAAGCACAGTGAAGGTCAAGGGTGTATTACTTTGAGCCATGGGCTGAACCCTCTCCAGGCAGATGCTGGAAAAGAACAAAGTAGGGTTAGTGCTTATCCTTTCGCTGAGCATGAAGAGTACCTGCAAAAAATATTGATCCCTGAGGAAGCTTTGCAGAAATATGCACATTTGGGAATGACTCTCCAGTTATTAGCTACAAGATTTTTCTCCCACTTTTTAGCTAGTCTCTGTTGAATTGAGATAGTATCATAGAATCGTTACATTTGGAAAAGACCTCTCAGAGTACTAGTTTTTATTTAACAATATTAAATAACATTAAAGTGGATGGCTTATAAACTCTTATATATTTGCTTATGCATAAGTAAATCAGGTGCCTGGTCTGATCATGAAAGAAAATCTAGTACATTTAATGAGTTCTGATTCCTCTAAAGCCATGCAGACTGGTATTTTGCTATTCTTGTTCTGTTTTATCTGGATGCCTTGTAGAATTTGTTTTTATTTTGCCTGTAATAAAAATCAGGCACACTGTTGTCAAATTCTGTCAGACAACCTGCTTACCTTTTTTTAGAATTGATACAATTTTGAAGAATTTTAGTCCCCCCCATATTTCAAGATGTATTGAAATTTAATACCAGTTTTTGATATGTAGATGCAAATTAATCCTGTTGGTTTAAAACTTGTGCTTCATAAATGCTGGTTTACCTCTCCAGTTAATACTACTAGAATTTTACCATCCCCTCATGATATACCTGTTGGGTTTATCTGGAGCCAACTGCATTTCCATGAAGATGCTTATTTGTTTCTGTACTGGGAAATCAGAATTGCAGGACTTTCTGTGTCTGCATATGTGTGTATAATATACATATTCATTGTATACCATATGTTTATAATGTATGTACATGTAATAACTGCAATGTGTGCTCAGCAGATCCAGGAACATGTTTTTGAAAGCCCTGTTAGCCTGGCAGTTCAGCCAGCTTTCAATCCATCTCACTGTCATCCATTTGTAGATCTAGTTCCTCAGCTTGTCTTGAAGGGGGCAGTGATGGGAAAGGTGTCCAAAGCACTATTAAAGTCAAGATAAAAAACATCCATGACTCTCCTCTCAGCTAATGAGCCAGTAATCCCCTTGCAGAAGGCTAACATCTTGGTCAAGCCTGGTTTCCCCTTCTATGCATCTTGGAGAGGTGCGCACTCTTCTAGATTTTCCAGAAAGGATGTGAATGCTTCTCCCATCATCTTGTCCTCTTACCACTTCTGTATTTGTGTATGCTTGAGGTGGGCCACTGTCAGCCCTTCTTTGTCAGTTTTGGAGTCTCCCTTTTCCATGACAACTTACTCCCTTTGCTTGCTAAGCCAGGCCACCATGACCTCACGTGACGATTCATCATCTCCCTTCCCTCTCACTCTTAGTTTATATCTCCCATCTCTCAGGATACTCCTGAAGCAATGCAAATCTCTTCTGAATATCCTATTGGAAAAGAGAGGAAAAAAGAAAAAAAATTATGCTTCCTGAGTAGAAAAATAGAGAGCCTTGTAATACACTGAAGGCTGTAATCTTAGATTAAGAAATGGGTGGTTTTTTGAGAGAAAACCTTCAAAACCTATTTTAACTGGGAACAAAGTATGTTTTTCCATAGTTCATGATAGTTAGTGTTATTCTAGAATCAGGTCTGCTGCAGAAATATGAGATTATTTTTGCTGTTGGACAGACAGATCTTAGCTGATCCATTTGGCCCATTTGTAAATTGTATAAGGCTTTTTTGAAGAGGCTGATCTTTAGAAAATGTCAAGTTCCTTAGATGCAAAGCAAACACCAAAAATATTGCATAAGTTTTTTATGGCACATCTATGAAATAGCAATCATTTGAGTCCTTTACAGCTGTGAGTGTAGTGAGTTAGTTAAATTTTTGAGGTAGTGGGAGATTTCCTTGTTTCTGAATTTGCACACCTATGCAAGGATTTTCTTCAGGAATACTAAAAGCATTTTAGGATGTTTGCTTATTAGCTGAACCCCTGTACATGGTTCTCAGAGAAATTAAAAAAAATTAGAAATGTGTTTTACTGCTGGGGAAGCATAAATAAGTAAATTTAGTGGAGTTGATATGATGTTTTTCTGGCCAACAGTTTTCTGTTGAAAAATGCTGGGTTTAGGAAGTTTTTGGAACCTTGTTTGTTATCTTGTTTTGTATTTATTTTCTGGTTTTTCGTCTGGGTTCTTCAGTTGCTCTTCAGAAGCTGTGTGACCTGAAAGAGAGAGAGAGATCTAAAAATCTCCTTTGACATGGGGAGTGGGACCCCACAGGTGTTTGAGAGGTGGCAAAAGCACAGCAGTAACAAGCAGGCCCTGCAGCAGCTATTCTACTCCAAGGAAATCAGCTGTGACCCAGGAGCAATCAGCTGAGAGCTGAGACCAAATAAAAGCCCTGCTCCCTGTACACATTCTTTGCTTGGTGCCAAGTTCTAGCTCCATGTGCTGCTGTCTCCTGGCAGTCCTGGGGCTGGGGCACAGGGAGCCAGCACTCCTTTGTGCCTTCCCAGCCACTGCTGCAGAAATAGCTTTCCCAAACAGGATATTCTGTAATGCTGACTTTGCAGTTGCTTTCCAAATCAATTTGACTCCATGTGCCACCCACCCCCACCATTTCCTGTAGAAGAGGACTTGGGGGGGAGAGGCTGAATTGGGCAGAATAAGATTTGCTAGAGCTGCATGGAGATATCTGGAGGGGGGAAAGGAAGGAAAACTGATGGCCATTTTTTGATTTACACAGGGTCAGGGAACTCTGCTTTCTCACATGTGTCATATTTATTTTGACCAAGCATACTCCCTTAAAATCTTTGCATTGGCATGAAACTAAATCTGTGGAATAGATACCTAGCACATATCTGTCCTATGTGGAGCTCTCTTCATCTCTCTGTCTCCATAGTGCTCTGACAAATTTTGAAAACATCTGATCCATGCTAGGAGAATCATCTCCTGCTTGTAGCTGGCCTTTGCTATTTTGTCAAGCCTGCCTTGTTTGTTTTTGATCTCATCCTATCCATCAAAGCCAGTTCCTGTGAAAGGGAGATCAGGAAGAGCTGTCTGGAGAAATAAGTCACAGGTTAAACATGTATATTTATGTCAGCAAGGTTTTTTCTTCCAAGGTTATTGTCCTGCCCCCACTCTCAATATTCAGGTAGTCTTCTGTATCCTCTCAAAGTGACTAGCACAGAAATTGTCTAATTCCGGATGATGTCCACTTTAGGATTAACATAATGGTGGAGAAGTCCCTACTTTGAGCTGCTGATGGTCTCATTTGAACAGATAGAAGCCAGACTATCATAAGGGGCTTATAATGAACGTCAGAATCCAAGGAGAGTCATGAAGGCAAAACAGTGAATTTTTAAGGGTTCTTATAGAGAAACAGAAAGTCACCTATTGGATAGGGGCCATCCTGCATGTTCCTTGTGTTGACAGAAAACACGTACAAGGAACAGAAGAAGGTGCAGAGGTGTTGAAGAGAGGAGGATTTCCTTGCACTATTTTCATGGCAATCATCATGTGAAATTTAAGGCTTTCTAACACACTAATTTGGTTTTGCAAAAATACTGTTACCCTCATGGCACATATTGGGGACTGAGACAATGTTGGATTGACCACTATCCTATTTCATCATAGTTATGATGAAAAACACTACACTTACAGGTTTGGTCAATGCCTTAATGAGACCCCATTTCAAGCTAAGTAGTTCCTGAATATACTGAATTAGTATTAAAGAGCATTATTCTTTGCTTTCAGTTCTCAACAAGAGCAGCAATAGTGCATTTTATGAAGACTGATTCTCAGTAAACTGGGTAATTTCTAACTCCATATGATATTGCCTACTCTGATTTACAATTCATTACTTTACAGTTTATTTAAGTATCATGTTTTCTCCTGTTTCCACTCAGAAAAGTAGCACATATAAGGCTAGAAGCAACACAGAAGTAGCCGTTCTTAACAGATGTCTTTGATTCCTCCTGAGTAAATGTTGGATGGTAATTCAGTTTTTAAGAAAAAGTTACTCCAGAAGGAAATTTTATTTTATTTATGTTCACATCTTGTTATTCCTTAGGACTATATTACCAGTGAGTTTAAATTGAGTAAACTCTTCTGTAACATTTTTCAGCTCTTGAAAACAGTAATATTTAAATATATATATATATATATATATATATATATATATATGCAAACACCCAGAGGATACAGTATAGAGATATGATATAACAAGGGGACGTAGCTTCAAGTTGCACCAGGTGAGGTTCAGGTTGAATATTAGGAAAAATTTCTCTGCTGAAAGAGTGCTTAAGCATTGGAACAGTCTGCCCAGGAAAGTGGTGAGTCACCATCCCTGGAAATGTTCAAAAAAAGTAGACATAGAACTTGGCAATATGGTTTAGTGGACAAAGTGGTATTCTGTTGAAGGTTGGACTTGATGATCTTGAAAGTCTTTTCCAGACTTTCCAGACTTAGGGATTCTTTGATTCTATAAGTTGATAACAATATTTCCATCACAAGTGGAAAAATACTGATGTTACAAAAACAAACATATAGCACTGGGTATCCAACATTATTTTTTTAAGAGTTGCACTTTTTTTTTCCTGTCTTGGGGAGGGGCAGGAGATTTTAATGCAGAACAAAACAGAGAATCAAACTAAGTCAGTGTTGACACTGGGAATACTAGTTGCATCTTATATTTGTATGTCCCTCCTCAATAAGATAACATCTTAATGCCTTGCATGTTTTTAGTTCTTCCTTGCCCATAAAACAGAGTAATGTTTTTGTTTACAATTTATGAGCTGTGAAGGTGTACCACAACAAATATGAAGGCTTAAATTTCTCTTTGATCTCTGATCTGAATATCATCTACTGAATACCCATGCAAGTCATCCAGCCAGCTAGAGCCAAACAACTAGAAAATTAGTCATGAGGGATGGAAGATGTTTGACTATGGCCCTAAACTTTTTTTTGCCCCAGTGTTTCAAATTGCATGAGTAGATGGTCCTCATTAGATATGTGTCTTTTCTCATTAAAATAAAAACATGAGCTTGTGTCACCCACCACAAACTATTTAGAGAGCTTCTCAGCATTTAAGGTCACTGGATATCAAACAGGAAATGTTGGATGTTGTGGGAAAAATAACTTGTGTAAATGTTTGAACAATACTGACATAGTGTAAAAATCAACCGCAGACAATTAGAAATAAGCTCTTAGTGTAGATGTGCATCAATTATACAAATCTAGCATCTGCTAAGATAAAAATTTCGTGTTTAGTATGATTCTTATGTCTATCTGTTACTATGAGTATTCTTGTTAATTAGCTACTGAAGATATATGCTCTCTCCTGCTATGATTTATTCACATTCTTCAAAAGATCACTGTGTAGAACAGTATTCTGATGAACTCCTGAGTCACCCTAAGGAATGCCTAGCCTTGTTGCTGCATGCTCTTCATTCCTTTGACAAAATGCCTTGGTCTGAAATGGCTGGACCATTTTTCAGAGAGGAAGGAAAGATTAAAGGCACCAGAGTCTGACAAATAAGCAAGAGGAAACTTATCTCCCAAGTCTGGGGAATGGGAACTGCCTGAAGAGATGTGCGATCCTGGTTTTCATCCTTTCTCTTGCTGCTGATTCTCTAAGGAAAATGTCTCAGCAGACTGAGGGATGTCTCTTAGGGAGTTTCCATCCTGGTTCACTTTTGCATTTGGCCCTTGCTATGTGGTTGCTTTTAGTCTCCAGGATTTTTCCATGGCCCTCAGTAGCAAAGGCAGTCAAGCTTACCTTGCTAACAGGATTTCATGTAAGTGCAGAGAGCCACTATGCTGCTGTCACAGCTTGTTAAGAGGTAGGGAGGAAGACCAGCATCACCTTCAAGATCAAAGTTCAAGAACTTTATACGCCCTCTTGGGATGAGCTAAACTACACGAAGTCACAGTACAAAGTTGTTGATGGGGGTTAGATCATGTTTTGTGGCCAGCACTGGTCCTATGCAGCCATTTTCCACAGCAGTTAGCATGGTGGTGCACGCTGCATATCTCTGATGAGGCCTGTTGTTGCCCTGTCACTCGGACATCCTCCCACCACTTTTATTGAGTATAAGAAATAAATTTGTTATTTTCCATTGGGGAGTTACTATCTCTGCTCAGTCCTTGCTATAATACCGTGGAAATTATTACTTATATGGAAGAAGGTAGGGATTAAGGCAGAAATTATAAAGTCAGTGGTGAACTGACTAAGTGAAAGATGGCAATGTGTAGAGCTAGAAGAGCAGGAATCTGCCTTGAGGAATTTTGCTTGCAGAGTTCCTCAAAAATTATTTTGGGGATTGGTTTCTTTAATATTTTGATTCATAATGTGGACAAACAACAATTGGATTCTCAAAAACAGAGACTGATTTTTGACATGAAGAAATGCTCAGATGAGGCTGAGCATTTATATTTCAGTTTGAGGATGACCATAAGTCTCAACCTTCTCCCTTCTTTTCTGCTTGTTGGAGGAGTCTGCCTTTCTGTGCTACCACCTTCCAGAACAGTCCTTGCAAGTCTCAAGAAATGAGCTTCTATCACTGAAGACAGACACTGGATGATGATATCTAAAATGCTTCAAAATAATGCGGAGTCTGATACCACTTTTAGCTGTTTCCTCTGTTCCCTACAGTTAGCAGAACTCAATATCTAACATAAAATCATGTCAATATTGCAGCTTTATTCCTTCCACTTTTATCCACATATCTTACTATAATTTTGTAAAACAAAATATCACAGAGAAAGCTACCAGAAGCTGAATTTATCCAATTTCCTTGAAACCCTTTCTTTGTTAGGAACATGGGACAACATTAGTAACACAAGGGCAAAATTGTTTTTATATGTTGTTTTAAGGACGTTTTCAGAAACAAAAAATGTGCATAATTTAGAACCTAAAAACTTCTTATTGTTATGAACAATTTTTCTAACTTTTGAATGATATAGTGGTGCAAGATTATTCTTGGAATCCACTAAATTGCATGAATATACCCAACAGGGCAGGTCTTTAGGTGAGAGCCAGATACAGAAGTAAATATATTCTCTTATTTGATGCTTTACACACTTCACATCACTGGTGGAACTGTTTGCACAAGTAGTTGTTTAGTAACTTAAATTAGTGTCAGTTTGCATCAGTTTAATTCATTCTGTACATATTCAGCATAACAAAGAAAGCCTTAAACACCCTTTCAGATCCATAGAGGCAGTCCAAGAGTGCAAACACAATGTTTACTGTGCATCTTGCTGCATGTGAAGCATATGAAAAAGCTTCATCCTGTGACTCTGCCTGACCTCTCCAATGTGTTACAGCAAGAAAAAACACCAGAATGCCTCTTGTAACCTGCCTGGCTCCCTGGCGCCTGAGAGAGTGAGAAAGAAACTTGTCACTTCATCTTCAGTCAGTCAGACATGAACCAGTGCAGTTTCTCTGGAACAGGGATTAAGTTGTAGTGGAAAAAATTTTAAACTAATGGTCACACAGTCCCTAAACTAGCAAACAAATGAGCAAGCGCAGTAGAAACCAGTGTCATCATTAATCAGTAATCTAAAGACCAGGGAAGACTATGAAATTGCTTTAATAGTTTCTTCTCCAGGAAATCCTGATGTTTCAAAGTAAATTGTTGTTATTTGATAATACCAGGAGGTAAGCATGTTTGAAAACAATTTGGATTTGCTCAAAAAAGAAAATTGCATCGGCACAAAGAGTGGCTGTTTCACATGTTGTCTAACATGATTCTTCCTCCCTAGAGCACGGGTGTGTTGAAGTCATCTGCTGCTCTGAAGCCCGTTTCCTTATTACTTTGGATACTGCCAGTGAGCTTGCTGAGAGCTTGTATTTTTTAAAGTGAAACACATTCTCCAAAAACATCACCCTTTCCACTCCAGCTAATGGGGAGGATTTAATTCTAAATGGGCCATTTCTCTACAGAAACACCCACTGTTCCCACGCAGACCACAGAAAGCTGCAGGATCAGACCTGCTGGTTGTTCATGACAGGAGGTGTAGCAGATAAAGACAAGTTCACAGTTTTTAACATTCCTCCAAAGAGGGAACTTGAACAACATAAGCACTTATAAATTCATTGGTGGCAAAAATACGCTCAGCATATTTTCCTAACAATGTTAAGTATTTGAGAGGCATCCCTACCTTTCAGAAATACCTATTGAATTGATCAACTGACATGCAGTGTCTTAATATTATATTTTCTGAGTAGGTAATGGGGAAAGAATGATAAGCAGATTGTGCTTCAGGAGTAGAAGAGAAGCTTGTTGTTCCCAGATGATGGAAATGATGGAACTTATTACAATTTTTTTGTTGTTAAGTAATTACCTTTGGTCTGTACCTCTCAAGCATATGTCAATAGAGAGCTTTGCCCTTAAAAGCTGTAAAAGTCGATGGGAATGAGGACTTTCCCAGTTTTGCTTGTGCAATACTTCATACACACCCACACCCACACCCACCCCCCCCCCCCCCCCCCCCCCCCCCCCCCATCTTTTCATATTTCAATTTTCCTAGCTATAAATTTTTTTTTCCTAAAGGTCTGTGACACTTTATGTGTCTAAGTGCTTTGAGATCTTCAGCTGAGAAATATGTTGGTTGTTATTTTATTACTGGTATTAACTCATCTCTTGGAAATTACTTGCTCCATATTTTACAACTCTTTCAGAGCATGCTACACTAAATGCTGCCTTAGTACCTTGAGAATCAAAAGCTGAACATAAAGCAGGAAAGATGTAGAAAAACAGAAATATGCAGAGACATATAATTTTATTTAGCCTCTGAATTTCTATAGTTTCATATTTCATATCCAACTCTGTGTTGTAAGTAATTGGCAATGAGAATTAAGAAATTCACACACAAAAGAAATAATTTGTGCCTGCCAAATGCTAAAAAACATATAAACGAAGAGCATGTCTGCCTTAAAGGGGTGTTCCATGGCAGGTACTCCATTTTTAGATGTATCTCTCTCCACTGATCCATAGCCCTAAAAAGCTGGAGAGCACATTCCTCTAACATTTACTTGTTATTTGAAGAACAAGAGGCAGTGGTTGCTGAGAACTTGTCTCACTTGAACTATACAAGCAAATCTGGAGTAATAATATTCTTGCACCTGGAAATGATAAACCTCTAAGTAAAAACATTTTATCCTGGAACATCAACATCTACATGAGGAGCATACAGGGCTTTTGGGAGATGTTCATTCAGTTAACAGCTACTTCATGGATTGACAGCATGTCTGTCCTTTTGCTGAAGGCTACTGCCCATACAGCTGCTTCATGTAAAACTCTTCCAAACTGTGTAACAAAGGGTCTGATTATTCTGACCAAATAGATTAGGGAACATCCACATGAACCATTTCTTTGAGGGAAGCTGTAGGAATAGTCAGCTTCAGTAGGGATGGGACAACAGGGATCTGGATGCAACCAAGCCATCAGTCTCACAGCTGGAGCCGGGAAAGTGCTACCCACTTTATTCCTCACCCATATATAATCTATGGGACAATCAACCTGTGCTTATTTGGGTGAGATCTCTCTGAGGATGGGTTCTTACAGGTGATTGGATTGGACCTGTAACTGAAGGGGGATTGATACAAGGATAGCATGGAAAAATCACTGCAATCTGTGATTCACTGTTACTCAGTACTGGCTCAGTTCTAAGCTACTTCAGACACCAGCATGATTCTCTGGTATCATAATTATTATTTCTGTCTATCTCAATGACCCAGAGAGTGAAAGTTTCCCTCCTGAGATATTTTCATTTTTCTCCAGCTCCAAATTTAACACCAACAGAAGGTCAATCGACTGCTGCATGAACAGGGGCACTGGAGATTAATGTGCAACAATTCTGTAGTCTTGAATAGACTGGTAAAAAGTAAATATAATTATTATCAATTTTACTTAAAATATAATGGCCAGTCTCTTCGCGAACGAAGAACCGGGGAAGGTCTTTCCACCTTCCAGCCTGCGCATTGGATTTTTTAGGTGAGACACAGTGTGCGCGGAACTGAGCCCACCCTTTAATCCTGAGGTTCATCTGCCGGAGCCAAGCACGCTTGGACGGTGGCAGCGAGGTCCTCAGGACATAGATGGATTGCCTTACAGGGCTAGCGAGCTCCATCTGCCCGGGGAGTGTCCTAACCGGGAATCGAACCCAGATCTCAGCGTTGACAACGCTGTGGTTTAGCCACTGCACCACCAGGGACACTCTACTTAAAATAACAAGCATGAAATAATACCTTGTTTTCCTTAAGCTAATTGAAAGTACCAAACCTGTTATCAGACATTAATTCCTAAGCATTTGCATTTTAGTTGCATTAGTGGATACATTCACAAGCACGTTGGCTGGATATTTACTGTCAGAGCATCGAATGGGACTTTTAGGGGGTGTGCATGGAATCTCATTGCTGCTAATGATGACTGTAATGCCATGGTGAGTTTTGGGGGCCCCAGCACGTGGTGATTATCTACCTATAAGTTGTATTGTACAGATTGTGCTTTAGTATTACTGCCAGTTCTAGATACATTAGCAAGTGTATAGCTTTGTGTGAGTACTGCTGCCATGAGATCTTCACATCAGAGGCCAAAAGTGATTCCAGAGGGCTCATGGTCAATGCCAATTTGGTGACAGTATATAGGGCTATGCTGTAACAGAGTTGTGGTTCTCTCTCTGTTCTCTCAAAGCAGAGGGGCAGGATTGCATGTTTTACTGACTGATGAGTATATATGAGACACAGCCCAAGTGGATTGTAGCTCAGAAGAGGTCCACTTACAGCCACTGCAGGCCCACTGAGTGTGCATTTTGCCAGGAGCTGAGCCAGCTCTGTGCATCTTGGACTTGGAATACCTGGGGCAGATCTCCATTGTTTAGAATGGTCAGAGCTTAGTTCAAGCTCACCCTGGTGCCAGAAGAATGGAAGAGCAGGATGTGGAGACCCAAGCTGTCTTAGTATGAGCTGGTACAGATTGGGTGCAGTATAGCCACAGTCACGCAGTACTAGCCTAATATTGCAGTTAAGCTAAACACATACTCCAAAAGGCATTATTAATAGTGAGTATTGTCTGAGCACAGCAAACCTATAGCTGGATCTTTGCCCATCAGTCTCCTGTGAGTGCTGTACTAGTTCAAAGGTATCTGTCACAGGCACCTTTTCCATGATAAATAAACCTTTGTCCTTCTTCTACCCCTATGTTCTGACATAGTAGCTGGAGTATTCTGCTCTCTGTGTTTCTGTTTAGGGAGGAGGCACTGCATAACTTTTTAAAAAGAATTTTATTTTAAGATTCCTGAGACACCAAAATTATCTGATGAACTGAGCACTTGCAAGTCCCAGTTGACAGCCAGCAGATGAAAAATGCAGGAGAGTGAGTCCCACGTCTTTTCTGGATGTTCATTCAATGATGCAGTAGAAAAGAAAAAGCTGCTTTTCCAGCAGACTGAGCCATCAGAGAAGGATTTAATTTCTAAATGTTAATAGCAAGTGATGTACTTTACTGGTGAACACTGCTTGGAAACAGGCTTTCAAAGTAAAGGTAATAGAGGAAAATAAAAAAGGTAGGACACAGCATACTGTTTCAAGTGCTCACTAGATGTATAGTGATTTTGAACACTAAAAGCTTTTGAGAACCACTGAGCTGAATTTTTTTTTTTTTGTTTATATCATCTTGATTCTGCCAAATGGACTGTGCCTGGCCAGGGACAGACTAGCTATAGTCTAAAGTTAAACCTCCTACTGTGCATCTACTCTGCACCTTGGGTCCTCAGAACCAACCCACTTTCATTGCACTGCTTTTTAGGTTCCAGTGCATGAAGCAGAGCATGAAGCACCTCAGTCCAGTGCATGAAGCAACCTCAGTCCCTGTGCCCACCAGGAAAAGGACTCAAAGCAGAAATAACAGAGAGGGCAGGAGCAGCAGTCAGCTGTACTCAGCCCAGGAGCCTCCATCTGCCTGAGAACAGCAGGCCAAGAGCTCTTCTGGAAATAAGTGCCCAAATATTTTTCTTTAAAAAACTAGAGAAAGGGTCAGTCTTCAAGCAAACAAAAAACTGGGTGATGGGCCTTTGCTGATGCTCTTTTTTTTCAGCAGCTATGAGGTTAGAAAATATGCTCATCTTTTAAAAGGTTTATAAGATGGGAGTTGGAAGTTTTCCATTTTGCATTTCAAAGTCAGATTTCTTGTGTGTATTTCTGTTAAAGCTCCACAGAGAGACCATTCACTTTCCTGTGTGCTGCATTGTGTGTTTCTTTTGTCTCTGCTGAATCATGCAGTAGAAATATCAGACAGTATTAAACATATTAAAACTAGTAATGCCACATATTCAATTATTACACAAAATCATTCTATACCTTTACTACTAATTTATTATTTAATGTTGTAATATCCTTGCCTGAATACATACTTAAGGATGTCTTCCTTTTAGTGAAGGCCTAAAAATATAGTAACTTATAGTGGTATAATTTTTGTTTTCCCTTGACCCATTTACTTTACTTGAATTTGGAGAGTTTCGCCTCACCAAGATTTTCCAGTTATCTTTTGAAATCTCTATTACAGAAAGTTAAAATAATCTACCAGTTTGGGGCCAATCCCCAAAAATGTTGACAAAGTGGTTGCAAATTGAAAAGCATGATTTTGGCCCTGCAAATAGGATAACCAGAAGGGAATGCAGTTAACATGGTGCTTCATGCTCTGAGAGCTGGTTATTCTACAGTAACCCATTTACAGGGTTTTTTGAAATTGCTTTCTGAAAGATTTTACTCATTGGGTTGTTTACAGTTTCAAGGCAAGAAGAAAACACTGTGCAAGCTATAAAATCTTAAAGCAATAACAGACCTGTGTGCTAGGACCTCCTCAATATTCTTCTGGTTCAGTTTTCTTCTCAGACACTGAACTTATAAATCAGAGAATTAAAACCAATAGATTTACAACCATATTGTATTTCTCTAGCTGCAATTCGTGTAGAAAATTGCTTTCTCCTCTTTTCATTTGAAAAATAGCAAAACTTCCTCTCCAAACAGGTTTTATCACAAAATCCAAAGTCAGAGCTGAGTTTCTCATGTCAGTTTAATCAGTAATTTCATTATAAGGGAAAAAAAAGTGGCAGTGGCATGACAACTGAATCCAATGCTTTTTACAGTTTATATGCAGAGGCAGAAGTAAAGGTTGTCCAAACCAAAAAAAAACAAAAAACCTAAATTATGCCAATGTGATTTATTAAAGAGACTTGTATTAAGGATTTGGACCAAATTTGTTTTAAACTAGTTTCAATTAATTCCTTACTTCCCAGTCTAACATTGGAAGAGCCTTAAGTTAGCTTGAACTTAAATTCAAATGTGAAACTTCAGATAATGTAAAGTAAAACAAGATACTTGTTAATAAGAACCTTAACTGACTGAAAATACTGAGTTTTTTACTAACCTAGTGTTGACTACAGCCATCTGTTCTAATTTCAAATGCCATAACATTGTTAAAGAACCTTCCAACTATTGACTGTGATTTAGAAAATTTTTGATAAAACCACTTTGATGTAACTTGTTACAACAGTACTTAGAAGAAAGTCCGATTTTGACCTTGCTTGTCGTAGTGACTAAAATATCTCCCCATAAATTGATGGTCACGTTTACAGAAATGGAAATGAAAACAAACTGGCTCCATTAAATGCACACTTTCAAATAATCTGTTATGCAAAGTAGTATGAAAAGAAAATCAAGGTCCTGCAGTTAATAGATTAATTGCAGGAATGCAGAATGAATAATGTAATCCAGACTACATATTAAAAATGGGGAGGAAATCACTTTGCTGTCTTCCAGTGAATTCTGAAAAAAAATTGATCCTGTCTGAAGATATCCTTAAAATTCCTAATGTTTTTATGACTTTGGTTTAAAAATGTAATCTGTTTTGGATCATAGAAACTTTTGCTTTAAATATAACACTTCTTCTGAAACATTATGTTTTCTAGCTTAGAAGATACTAGATTTTGTAATGACAATTATTTGACTTAAAAGCAGAAAAAAAGTCACTGTGGCAATTAATAAATCACTAGGTGACATAAGCAAAACATAAAGATATTTCCATAATTTCTTAAAAAAATATGTCTAAAATGAAGTGGTATTTTGTTGTCAAAAAGCATTATTTGAAAATTTCCTAATCAATTCTGGGATAAACATTCTACTTTTAGAATACACACTGATGAGCCAGTTTGAAGTACAGATTCAGTCATTTTCCAGAATCTCATTTCTCATTCTCTGTTTTTATTTTCTTGATTCTACTCCTCTGAAGTATGGACATGCATGACTTGTATTGTCTGAAGACTTCATGACCTCTACAAATTCCCATATCAATGCCTTCTTCCTGCCAAGGCAATGATGTTGGGGGAGCAAAAGGATAATTTGTCTGGAAAATTTTGTCTTCTATTAAATGAGACCAGGAGCAATTGGCAAGGGTACAGTATGTAATTTAAAAAAAAAAAAAATAAAAATCATAGAGTCATAGAATCTGCTGAGTTGGAAAGCACCCATGGGATCATTGAGTCCAACTCCTGGCTCTGCACAGGACATGCCAAGAATCATACCATGTGCCTGAGAGGATTGTCCAAACATTTCTTGAACTCAGACATGCTTCCTACAGTTATAATTTTTTACCTGTTGGGGTGGTTTTCCAGTCAGTCTTTGCCTTTTTCATTCAGTACGATTTTATCCACCTTGAGTCCAGTTGCCACTGCCTTGAGTCAGTTCTGAAGCCCTTAGCGTAAGTTGTGGAGCAATCGCTTTACACAGCTGTTGAGTAAAACTTGTTCAAAACTCTTTATGTATGTGGAAACATTTAACTGCTCCTCAGGGGGAAAGAAAAAAGCCTACAGAAGTCTTGTAGTTCTTAGAATCCGTGTGTTATATAGAGACCACAGTGTTTTGTACATATGGAAAATTTGTGAGGAAAAGAGTACAGAGATTGAAGACAACCCTATTGATATTGTCAGGTTATCTCCTCAGGGCCCTGTTATCAACAATGATACTGTGACAAGTATGTAGCCCAGGAAAAATTATGCCCATATCTCTAAACAAAATATCCTTGATCATTGGGGGCAAATGGTCTGGCAACATGAGATGTCTTCTTTGTATTAGTGTAAGAGCCATAAAAGCTTCTTATAAATATTTCCTCTCACCTGTTTCTCTTTGACTCATTTTGCATGTCAGTTCTGGCTGAATCAGCAGATCTTTCACTGCTCACAGTCTGCAGCTAAATGTGAAGCTGAAGGCAGATGTTGTGTTCCTACCACTCAGTATATGTTTATTTTTATGAAAGTCAGGATTTTACACTGTCAAGTTCCCTTTAAGTGGATGAGATATCTGGTCCTTTGATTTCATTCCAGATTCAATTAGAAAGAATAATAATCTATGGTATGATATCATGGATTCTCATGTAAAAGAAAATAACTGTTATTGTGTCTCTGTGAAAACATTGCTAGTTTGGGAAAAGGTTAGAGAAGGGTTTCTTTTCAATGCAAGTGTCTTTACAGAATATAACAAGAGCCAGTGAAATACAGACCATATATTTTTCTGGGTACTCTTTAGTGTCCCCTTTTTGGTTTTAATGATTCTTATGTAATTTGTTAAGTGATGGTTTCTGATTAAGCAATGTACTGTCTTCATTGTCCATCTTAGATGATGCATAAATAGCAAATAGAGAGAGACATAGTAACTCAAAAGGTATAATCTTGGCCTCCTGAAATTCCTATTTTTTTGGGGAGGTAGTGTGGCTGGCATTTATTTTGATATTTAGGCAATGTTGACAGGCCTTGTAATTAAACTCAGTTCTGTTGCTTGTTTTGTAACATTTTAGGTGAAGACCTACCTTTCATTTGATCATAGAATCACCATTTATTGTTTCATACATTAAAAAAAAAACTGGAGTGAAAACAGGAGGGAAAAGTCACATGTAAAAACTAAATTTTGGGAGAATTGGTCCATTGATTCTTATAATGTTGATAACTAGACATTTCCCCTTTCAGAAACCTCCTAGGTAATTTTTTTTAGTATTAAATATTCATAAATTATTTGAAAAATGGCTGAATGTAGACACAAGGCAAAACAGAAATCTTTAGTAATCAGCTTTGTGATTTGCTCAGTAGAGAGTTCAGACACTTACCAAAGCCCTTGAGTTATGGAGCCAGTGGAGTCATTGGGAATAATCTGTATGTAGTGTGGTTGCACTGAATTTTCCCATGTGGCTGTAGAAAATAGGGAGAGGTAGCTTGGAGAAGTTTGCCTTAGCTGTGGGCATGGGTTTTGTGATTTAACACATCACTGTGCATCATGCACTAGCCATTACTGACTGCATGCATGCTCTTAACCTCCTTGCAAATGTGAATTAAGGTGGAATAGCTTCAGTCTGCTTCATCAATATGTATTATTTTGTTTTCCCAAACCTAAGAATACAAACATGATTCACGGCTGTAGCTTAATGGATGAGCAGCAGTTTATGAAACTGGTGAAATCTTGCCTGTGTCCCAGGCTTTAGATAAGAGGCAACTGGTGGTGAGAGTCCTTCAAGATGGTATGTTTTGCCAGTGCTCCTTACCCTTCCTCCCATATTTGGAGTAAAAGGGTAGAAATTTGTGTGCAGCCTAGGGTAGGGGATTTGCTTTATTTGAGTATTGACTTTTATTTAACATGCTAAAATGATATATAGATGGCTTTAGGGTAGAGTGCTCTACTCCATGGCTTCTAAAGGGCATGAGTTAAAAGTATCCATGGGAGGTGAAGAGACTGCAAAATGTTTAAGTGTTCTTTTGGAGGAACTCTGGATTTGAGACTAGACAAGTAGCAGGCCTGTTTGGTGCAGTTCTTCCAAATAAAAATGTGGCCTCTGTTAAGAACATGTTAGATTCTGGTTAACAGCTACCATATACATTTATTCCATGAAAAACATGGAGCACTGTTGATGGGGGCCATTTTTCAAGGTCCATGTAGAGGTAAAAAAGTCAGAACTTGTTCACCTTAAATGGTCCTTCTTTAGGAGCAGGTGGAGAGCATGTTCTTTGGAAGAATTTGTTCAAATTACTCCATTCCAGGATCACTAACCTTATGCCATAGGCCACAGCAAATTCCAAGGAAAGCTGGCTAAGCCTGTGAATTTTAGAACGTGCTTTGACAGTGACCTTTTAAATCATTCTATGAACTGGAAATAGTAGTTTTTCACATAGAAAGGAAATGTACAGTACACATGAACAAATAGATCACACGAGGTCGTGGAAACAAAGACCACATAACCCAAGGGAGCAATACCACTCTGGCTCACAGTCCTTATTTGTAAACGCCATGTGGCCTGGATGTCAAAGTACTTGGCATCTCTGCTTTAAATAATTTGTCATGGTTGCTTTTAAAGTTCAGAGCATTTGTTCATGGCCTCTCTTGAAAACCCACAATAAATATTATTGTGGCAGATGAACTTGATGGTCTTTGAAGTTGTTTTGATTCTAAAAATGGTAATAGAGCCTATGTGCAATATTTCATTTTCCAGAATTAAGGCTCTTGTACACTTATGGCACAGAAGAATATGAGCTAACCTTTTTTTTTTTTCCCTCCTGAGATTCATTGCTCCAGAAGTACTGTTAGGCTGCACTCTGCTAGCACTTTCAGTGTGACTTTGCACAGGGAATTTCATTCTGAATGGCAAACAGGATCAGGAGCCTTTGGGCTCATTGCCTAATTCCTGGTCAGCTCACAATCTCTTCCTAAAAACTACTTGTTTTGCCTGCTATTCTGTTGCTGCTCTTTCTACTGCCTCTCAATACATTTCTATTGTTGTTTCTTGTCACTGTTTTTCTGTTGCTATTCCCAGTTATCTGAACACATCTCAGCACTGCGAGATTTCTTCTCCCTTGAAGTACAGTTGCATCAGTCGTGGGTCACAGCACAGGTCTGAACCCTAATTCATACCTTGTTTCTTTAAACCTCCAAATCCAAGTTTGACTATGGGTATTTTGAATGAAACTAATCACCTGTCTCTGTTTACAAAGCCACTTACATCTGAGCTAATCTTGCTTGACACCCTCTAACAGTTAAAGGAGAAGTAAGTACCGTAAGAGCATGATTCTTTTCGTCCTGATAGTGATGCTTAAAGTAGGTCAGGCAAACTTCACCAAATGCATGTTCCATATGATGAGGTTGCCTAAGTGATTTTCTCAGATGTTGACATCTTTTCTGTGTTTCTCTAAATTTAGATAAGAACTGATTCGGCAGGGTATTAGAGTGAAGCATCATCTATGAATATCCTATTCTTTTTCTAACAGTGAAAGATGACTAGTAGAGAATGAGGATCCTTGCCTAGATGGGCTTGTTCTTAGACTCAGTACACCACTCCCATGTCCTGGAGGAAACTCACCTTTTGTGCCTAAAATGACTTATATAGGATATATTTTGGAAAAGTGGCAGCAGAGGTCTAATCTTAAAAACGAAAGCATGAGCTGCAGTTTGCAGTGAGAGCACACTGCTGGGGAGGAGTAAGGTAACACAAGCCCTCTTCTTCATCCCTCCTATTGACAGTGAAGCTTCTATTTATCTTCTGTTGTTTCTTACCTTGTTTTAGACTTTAATTCTGCCTTGACAGCTGTGCCACTGTTTGCTGTTTCTTTATCTCCAGGATGGAGCAGGGTTTCCAATAGTCTATTAAATAAAAATACAGATATTATATTAATTCCATACTTAAAATGTAGGATTTTTTAACATAAATTACCCATAATGTATGTAATAATGTACAAGAAAAGAAGGAGAGAAAAACTACAGAAATTAATCAAATATTAGTCAAGCCATTTCCTCTTCTCTTAAAACCATGAAAATATCAACCAAACAAGAATCAGGCCAAACAGACAGGTTGATCTCAGATGAAGTTCATGAAAGGAAGGATATATGTAATTGTCCTAAATTTACTAAAATCACTTTAAATCTTCTTATGAAGCTATGGCGTTCTGTTTTATTCAAATTGTATCCTATTTTCATCTCATTGAAAATTCAACAATTCAGGAAAATCAAACATATTTTGTCTGTCAGTGAATAGGGCGGAGATAACAAAGAGAATGAGGCAGCACTCATATGGAGATAAGAGATGGAAAAGTAAGTAAAACAAGTTTGCTGAAAAAGGATTTGACACCATTTGTGATATCTTGCTTACAAAGTAGTAATATTGCAGTGACAAATCCATGATTATAGCCCGAAAGTAGTTCTATCAGACACACAGAGTGACTGAAGCTGGAAGTCACCTCAGGATATTGTCTTGTTCAATCACCTTGCTCGGAGCAGGATCAGCTAGAGAAGCTGGTCCAGGGCCACCTGCAGCTGGGTTTTGAATACCTCCAAGAAGGGAATGTTTAGAGACTATCTCAGAAATCTGTTTCAGTATCTCACCACCCTCACAGTGAATTTCTTTTTTCTAATGTTTAATGGAATTTCGTGTATTTCAGCTTGTCTCCATTACCTTTTGTCCTGTCACTGGTCACCACTGGGAAGAATCTGGCTCTGTTTTCTTCATTCTCACCATCAGAAGTGGGAATTATATTCTTTTCTAAGACCCCCAGTCTTTTCCTGTCCAGGCTGAATAGACCCAGCTCTCTCAGTCTCTCCCTATATGGCAAATGCTTCAAGCCCCTAATCCCTTCCATGGCCCTTCACTAGACTTCACTTCATGTCCCTGTTGTACCAGGGTCTCACCAGAGCTGAATGGAGGGGAAAGATCACCCCTCTTGACCTTCTGGCAATGCTCTTCCTGATGCCACCCAAGAGGCTGGTGCCCTTGGATGCTGGCTCATGGTCAACTTGTTCTCTGCCAGAACCCACAAGGCCCTCAGTGCAAAGTTGCTTTCCAGCCAGTTGGCCTCTGGTTGGAGGCTCCCACTGTGTGAGTCTCCATTTCCTGACCCAATAAGCAGAGATGCTGCTGGCCCCTCCCTCACTGCAACTGGGGTCAAAGGTCATAAGACTGCAGATCTCAGAGAGGATTCAGCCACCCTTTTCGACTTCACCCTGATGCTGTGCAGGCTTCTGACCTCCTCCTGCTGTGAGAGCTTCCGGGTGGTCGAAGCCTCTTGCACCTGACCTTTTCTGGCAGCAGCCGGCACCCTGGTGTTCCTCAAAGGGTTCCCAGGGGTCCCTTGACAGTCTCAGTGGAAGTTCCCAGACGACATACAGGATCTCAGAGCAGAAACCAGAAACCACTGCCTGAACCGTGGTGTCTGCCAGCTGTGCTGTGCTGTGCTGTGCTGTGCTGTGGGGCTCTGTGGGACTGGAGGGAAGCAGCTGCTTTTGTGCAGTGCTTTTGAGAAAAAAAAGGAAAATTATGAGCATCAACGAAAACTAACCACAGAGGAAGACAAATTATTTTCTGTGGACAATAATATACACTTCTAAAAATACTTTTAGGGGTCTTATCAGTCCTTGAAATTTCTGAGAATGTTTGGGAATATTGATATATGAGTGTATTCTTGTAATAAAGGCCTCTGAAAACTTTTCTCTTTGAAAACATTAGATTAAGTCCCGTGGTTGCAGGGACCATCAATTCTCATAGTTGCTGCAAGTAGCTTCTTAATGGAGTGTTGTGATAAAGCTGAAATGCTTTATTCTGCCTTTATCATGTTGACTTTTATAGTATGATTTATCATGGAAAGCTTTAGTGAGAAGAGTCTTTTTGATGTATTGAAATGAAAATCCAGATAATACCCAATAGTCCTGAAGTGAATTTTTCTAGAAGTTTCACCTCATGAGAGGTTTTGATATTTTATTTCAGTTTCTCTCAAAAGGAAATGTTGAAGAACTAAATACTCACACAGATCAGAAATTCCATAATTTGTCCACCTGAGCCATACTTTAAGATAGAGATTGTGGTGTTTCTTTACTCTTCTGCCTATCCTATTACTTTCATGTCTCTTACAAAGTTACCTCTTAGTAATAAAATCAGTACTGGGCAAGTATATTTCAGTGTGTGGTCTAATGAGCTTCATTTGGAAACAAAAACTCTCTATTTGCAGAGTTGCATGCATAGATCTTACATTTCTGATTGCATCTTTCATGCTTGCTATGTTTGAGCAGCACTACTATATAAAGGTCCAGATTTTCCCTGCAGTCTCTCGCAATGGCTGAATTGCTTTGGGAAACAGGATAAGTGTTGGAACTGTAAAATTAATAGTTTAAATACTTCTGTGTTTAATATACTTAATGTTTACTCCTTTCTGAAGAGTAGTTAATCATAGTGAACCTCTTTTCTGTTGCTCTTGACAATGAAATCATCAAATCTTGGTGAAAACAGTAAAGACGTTGCATTACATTCTGTGAATTGATGTTAGCGAGAGAATATGGGCAGAATTAATTAGTCAAGCAGAGAGCTCAGCTTGGTAACTACAAAGTCTGTTTTTCATAAGATGATTTCTGATCTGTTCTTGCGTTAGCCATCTTCTTTAAAAGGTTCTTTCTGGGAAGTTATAACATTTTTATTTGAACATATTTTCCTACTTGGAGTTTATAGGATTTAAAGCACCCAAAACATACTGCGAGTAGTGTTTATTCCTGCTTTACTATCACAGGTCCATTTAAGTAAAATTAGATTTGAGGAATATAATACTTAATTTCTGTCATATAATTTTCTCTGAAATGTCTTCATCTTTTCCCAATTATTGCCTCTTAGAAATGCCAATGCAATAGGTAGATATGGATATGAAGTCTTTTTCCACCTCCTTGGTTCTTTCTCTCTCAAGTGTCTTAAATGACTGCTCTCTAGTGCAGCCCTAAAATAAACAGTTCCATCACTGAGAAGCTGTCATTTCAAATGCATCCTCCTACTCTGCCAAAAAAAAAAAAAAAAGGTATGAAGGTGTGTAGTAGGAAGGGGTTAATCCTTTGGAATTTTCTTTCTATGTTTTCCCTAAAGAGATTCTTTATTTTGGATCAATGAGTTTTCATAGAAATTAATAGTTATTATGATAAAAGAAATTAAAAGGATATCTTTTTGTCTGTAGAAAAAAATTACTTAAAGCAATAAAAAATTGAGTCTTTTTAACCAAAATTCAAATACAGAATGATTTAACACTAATTTGGAGCGATTTATCCCATGGGAGTAATTTCAGGATTAATAGTATTCCATCATGTGCTGGAATGAGGGGTTTGATTCATCTTCCTAGCTGTATACTCAGTTATTTTCCAACTGAGATCATTAAATGTGATCCTACTCAGAATAAAAACAAACTCTGGGTTCCTCCCCCCAGTATGAGATCCTTTGTAACACAGTTTTATTTGTATGTCATGACTGTGTGTTTCAGACTTGTCTCTTTTCTGTGAATAACAACAACAACAACATCTCTAAGAGACAACTACTGTGGGTCAAGGTCACTGGAATCATAACTCCCCAGGAGACACATTTTGAGCATCTGTGACTGAGAGCCTCACAGATGTGTATTATGCATCCCTCGTTTTTGGCACTATCATTTCTCTGTAACCCCTGCAAAAAATATTCCATTATCATTTCCAGCGGTAGTCAGCGAGTTGAACCAGAAAGTTAAACACTGGAAAAGCTATTACCAGATCATCCTACAATTCAGTTCGTGCCCAAAGCAAAATTATTACTACATAGTTCCAGTCCACACCCTTTCTATTTTGTGGCTGATCCCTGAACTTTGCTCCTTGGGTCTCCCTTCTTCCCACCCACAGCCTTGGGTTGTGCTTGAGGTCTCCTCTTCTTCTGGCTGCCCTCCCTGTCCCATAGATGCTCTGGTCCCCATCCAGGAGTATCACCTGTCTACATTTGTGATTGCAAACTGAAATCCTATTTTAATTCCCCTAGCTAGCAGGAGAGCTGGAACAAAAGCTTAACAAAAGGGCTGAATTTGCACTTATCTTTGAATAGAAGTGTTGAATTAAATGAGAATCCCGCTGTATTTTAATAGAATCTGAAAGATAATGAACTTATTTACCCTTTTACAAAATTTCACAGTAAAAAGTTACTAATTTGGAAATATTAGGGTCCAAATCCTCTCACAAAATTTCAAGCGTTCAGAAGAAATGCCAAAACCCCAAAACACCTCACAGGCATACTCCAGTGTTAAAAGACACCGAGCATCTTCTTTGCTGCTGCCAAATACAGCATCTTCCTCTACAAAGTATGACAGTGCAATGATCTTTCAGGGACTGTGTTTGGTAAACTGAGATCAAGAGTGACATCAGTCCTGAGGCAGCTGCATGATGGGTGATGCCTGATAATTTTTTAAAGTAATTTGATTCTTCAAAGATTTTCAAAAGAGTTCATAGCTCAGTAGCACCATCTGCAGCCCCAAAAGCCAAGGCCAGGATTGAAAAATCACCTCCCTGTGAACACTTTCCCCCAAAGTTGTGGAAAAACTCACTAATACTGCACCCGTTTGAACTGGTTAACACCACAACACTAACCGGGTGGAGAAGTAGCCGGCATCTTAGCCTTTCTCTTTACTTCCTTGTAAATATATCATCCAGCACTGCCCTGAACCATATATAGAAAACTTTAAATTTTGCTTAATAGAGTTTGGCTGCTGAAGAGATTCTAGAAGTGCAAAAGAAATTATGTAACTCAAACCTGAAGTGCATTAACAGATTTGTGTGGAGAAGTTTTCACAGTGCCTTTGCTCTGTGCCTATATTAAACCAAGACTATTAATAGGGTAGAAATGTTTTGGGTAAGTCCCATGAACTTTCACATCAAACTGAGACTGAAATTTTTTTTAGGTCTTGGAAAAACTCTTGTGTACTTTTCTGTGACTTGTTTTGCTTAGCTCTGTGCTTCTTGTTTACTAGGCAAAACAAGAAAGGGTATGTTCAAAATGAAATCTGAGGAACTGTTCTCATGGTGCTCCTGACCTACCTGGCAGCCAGAGCCATCAGAAATTGCTTGAGTACTTCACTTTGCTTTCTAGAAGAAAGGACCAAGCATGTTCCCATTAAGAACTGGTAATCACAGTAGTTAATGCAATAAAGATGTCTTGTTTTTAGCTGGCAACCACTAACATGTTCTGAGATGTATGTTGATTGTTTGAAAGGCTGTTGTGGTCTGATTTGGCCTTTTGCCTCTCCAGGCAGTCTTTGCCTACATTCTCCACCAAAAATGTCAAGGGTTTACTCTGGGCCAATTTTTTCTCAGCCCCTACACAATTGCTATAAGTTGAGAGAGGGTTTATGAAGATAAAAGAGATGTGATGTGGGGAGATTAATATTAGGATTTATTACCAGCAAGATAAAAACTAAAGAACTATATCTACAACAATTCTAATTAAGCAAAAGGCGCTATGTATTTACAGAAGCACCCATCCCCCCTTGTATCACTTTACGAGGAGAAGCAGTCTCTTTTCCATTTCTGGAGCTACAGGTCTTCTAAATAATTTTGCAGCACTTGAAATTTTTTCTTCTATTATCTTTAGGATGACAGCTCCTATTAGTCGCAGCTGAAACTGTCTCTCTCTCTCTCTCTCTCTTATGTCAACCTCAGGGCTGGGGGTTACCCAGGCCCTGTGGGGTCTTCCATGGACTGCAAGTGGACACTTGCCTTACCGTGGTCTTCCCACAGTGTCACAGAGGATAATGGCTTTGAGTCCACCCCTGCTTCTTGCGGGGTCCCTCCTCATGAGAGACAGTCCTTAATGAACCTGTCTAGCTGAGTCCACCTTCAGGCAACAGTTCTTCCATTCTCTGCTGTCCCTTAGGGTCACAAATTCAGCTGCACCAGCATGGATCCCTCACTGGGATCACAAGATCCTACCCAGGCCAACTTGCTCCAGCTTAGGTCTCTCTCTCCTGCGGCTGCCAGCTTTGACCTTGGAGGCTGCACTATCTCTCTCTGGAATTCCTTTTGCAGCACGTCTTGTCCTGGTTCTTCTCTAAAGTTTTTTTCCTCTATTACAGGAGAGAAGGGGGCCTGGCCCCCCTCCCCTGTCCCAGACCTGGCTCTTCTACTTTAATTCTGCGCCACAATCTTCTCTTCCGTTTTCTTGAATGTGTAATTGGCAGAGGCGTTACTAAACCTTTTGATTGGTTTTGCTCCGGAAATCCACCTGGAAAAAGCTATTTTCAGCCCCAGGGGGCACTGATCAGCAAAACCACGACAAAGGCAATGAACATTGTAGTCAAAAGTAATGAGTATAAGAGATATATGGCTTAAAATGTCTGAAATATCGTAGGTTTGACTTATACCAGGGATTCACTGTTTATGAGTGGAAGTATTACTTCAAGCATTTAGCATACTTAACTTAAACCTGATAGTGAGATTATGGTAAATTGTGAGAAGTACTGCTAGTGAAAACCTGAAATTTTCAATCTGAAATTTACTTTCACAGCATGGTGATTTATCCCTTTGTTTTTTCTGGTTGGTTGGTTGTTTTTTTTTAGTTTTGTTTTGTTTTGTTTTATTCTTTTGAGCTAGTACTATTATATTTTTCTGCAAGTAATAAGTTATTTTTCACATAGAATCATAGAATCATAGAATTAACTGGGTTGGAAGAGACCTCTGAAATCATCAAGTCCAACCCTTGATCCAACCCCACTGTGATTAGTAGATCATGGCACTCAGTGCCACATCCAGCCTCATCTTTACACGTCTTTATGGAGAGTCTATTGTGCATTGTTATGTTTATAAAGCATATATCATTCACATTCCCAAATCTGACCGCAGGGGTATCTTTTTTTCTCATCCACACATCCATTTTAAGGTGTTTAATCTATGAGTCCCAGTTTGTCCACAGTTTCTGATTTAAAGTGTAATGCTTTCTGTCTCTCATTTTATCTGTTCACTTGAAGAAGGAGCTTGCATTATCCAAGAGCTTGTCCACAGATCCCTGTCTCTCATTCTACCTTCACTCACTCACTCCCATCTTTTAACCTATGCAGTCTGTCCCAAAGACTAATAACACATAAGAGACTGTCAGACAGGAAAAGGAAAAGGGTAGAACTGAGATTATCAGACTGAACAGAATTAATGTTTAGTTTTGTAACCATAACTTTGTGTCCTAGTATTTTTCTACCTTTCAGATTCTGTACAGATTCAGATGCTATTCAGATTCAGATTCTGGTTTTATTTCTTATGTTTGTTTTTTAATTTGAGAAGAAACTTGATAAAACAACTTATTTGTGTTACCTCAAATTTACCTACCTTTCTCTCCATTTCCAGAATTTCTATATCAATTTATGTGTATTCTTGAACCTTCTAAAGATGAACATACTATTAGTGGGCAGCAGAGTTAAGGATGAAAAGTTTCAGGTAAGTAGTTCAAATTTAAGTTGAAGTGGTTAATTTAAATTACAGTGGAGAACTGTTTATGATGCTGCTTTGTAAAAGTGCAGCATTACAGGAAATCAAGATATGTCTGGTAAAAAAGAATTATGATTTCTCAGGTCAACAGGCAAATAACATAAATCAAAAAAAAGACCTAAGAAGCAGAAAAGCAAAGTAATTAGTTATAAATAGTCTTCATTCAAAAGACTACTTTCTTTCTGCTTTGGAGCATATTTCATGGCAGTGTCTAATATGTCTTGAAGCATAATTGTCAGAAAACATAGTACAAGGTCATGTAATGCCTATTTTCAAATATAGTATCCTAGAACCCAGCTCTCAGTTGTGCTATAAATACAACATTAGCTGTTCGTCCAAAAGGTGATACAACCTCGCAGGAAAAACTACCTCAGTTCTAGCACTGTGTGTAGTCTTGGATATTGGCATAATCGTCCTCGTGCCCACAGAAAATCCAGGATACCAGGTGCATCCAAAAGAGTGCTCACAGATCTGACTGACATTTCATAGGCACTACTAAAATGCACAGCATGGTTTGCATCCATGAGCCTGGTTGACTTCCAGATGTTTTTTTCTGAATCATATGAATGCCTGTCAACTGCATTTTGCTTTAGCTTGCCTATTAGTAAATAGAAAACAGAAAATTAATACTGTTTTTGTTAATTAAACACACTGTCCTCTGCTTAGTACCCAAATAACAAGTCAGCTACATACAGCGACTCTCAGATGTTACCGTGTTTCCTGAAGTAAGGCTACGTGCTGCACTAGTCTTGCCTTTGTGACAATTTCCTTGTTTGTTGATATAAAAATCCTCTTCCCAGAAACGCAGTTCAAAATGGCACGTACTGAGCACAAATTCCTACTGATTTTAAAAGATATTTAACACAGCAATGGTAACCCAAAAAAGTAAATTTCCATTTTCTTGATATGTGATAATACAGACATAAACACAAAAGAGGCATTTACTAAATAAGATCATTACTACCCCAGTCCTACCCCAGTCCCACCCCAGTCCCAAGTACAGTTGCATGCTTTTGAACTTCAGATGTGAAGCTTGATTACTGAAGACCCCATCTTGCCTGGAAATCAATGCAATGTCTGAGTAATAAGAGCCCGTACCAAGAAAGCATGTCTCAGGAGAAGTGTAGAGTGTTTGTATGTTGACAGGTTGTCTGACTGGCTCTTTCTTAAGATTTTTTAAACCTCCCAGCAATCACACATGTTTTGTCTGACAGTCCCTGTTACTACGTATGTTATTACTTACAGCTTTCCTATATTTAGAATAGAAACTTGAGGACCCATTTTTGCCTTTATGGGTCTATATAATTCCTACAACTGTAGGAGTATGACTAATGATTTGGAGCTGCTGATGCATACTGCAGCACAAATAATATATTGGTAATAAGGTGGCCCAGGATAGCAGACAATTTTTGGAGAGTAACTCTACAAAGAGGAATAATTTCAATAACAAATAAGAATAATATAATAAGGACACTCTAGTCAAATGTCTAAGTCCTAAAGACGTGTCTCATTTACAGGCAGTCGGAGCAAACATCCTGTAGTTAAAAGCAACTCCATATTGGTAGGGAGAAGAAAATTCAAAATGCCGGATTTCTAATATTGGTTTGCTCATGTCTCTTGTTCAAAATTCAAAGGGACAAAATTAGAGCAGTTTTTAAGTATATCAGGAATGGGTTTCCCAGATGTTCAGCCACATGTACCTGAAAAATCATTGCACTAGGCAGTAGATAAAACCCGTTCTGTACTATTTGATTCTACTAAGAGGTCCCAGATTATGGTGATAGACAAGATTAATTTTCCTCAGTTCAGTGTAGTCGGGACTATGTTACCCATTCCTCCCCTGCCTAGGGAAGAAGAAAAATTGTCGTAATTACTCCATCATCTTGTCCTCCTGTGCAAAAACAGTGCAAAGGTCCAGCGTGCATAAATCATACTATATTTGTCCTCCAAATTATTTGCTGACACACACGCTGTGCAAGGTCATTAACTTTCAGTGGGGCAGCAGGAAGCACTTAACCTGGATTAAGTTGAAATGCATTAAATTTTCAAGACATGGGAAGAAATATGTGATATTTTGATTCCTTGGGAAAAATACTGGAAAAAATCACAAGGGAACAAAAACCTTTTGTCAATCCAGAGCCAGGTATCACTGTTTTGTCAGTCCTTCTAGTACATTTACTATTCTGATGTCATAGGACATTCTTAGTACATAGGTCATGTGAACATGACTTACAAAGCTGTATTTTTAGCTTGAATGAATACATATTTTATGAGAGAAAGAGTTTCCTTCACAAAAAGAGCTTGCAAACGATGTGAGACTTATTTTTTTCCCACAGACTCTTACACACATGTTGCAGACATCAAGAAAAAAAGTATTTAATCTGGCTGGCTAAGACAGCTGCACGAGCTAAAATACAGCTCTAAGTTCATTGGTAGATATCTCTAATACCAGATGTTCAACTTGTTCACCCCCATACTCACTGAGAACCATATAAATTAAAGAATAATCTGTGATTACATTATACTCTGTAGTCTATAGACTGTAGCAATTGTCTCAAAAAAACACCCCAAAATTTGAGGAACTAATTATAGCTCAAAGTACTCTGCATTTTCTCTGTCAACCTTCTTTTCTCATGTAGGAATTGGTTCGGTCATGGCTGGCTAAATGTTATTTCTATTACCTCACTGATTTTGTATTATTCTTCCTTAGATCCAGCCAGAGGTTCCCCAGGTTTCTTATCTATGTATGAACATTTTGACTCACAAATAAAGAGTAGAGATGGGTCCACAGTTCTGAAAATGCTGCTTCTTCTTCACACAATACACCACTCCTTCTTTGCTCTCATCCCACAAATAATATGTAAATGCCCCCAAACATGTCACAGAGGAAATATAAATTAGAATTTATTTCAATGCTACATTTCACTCATTGCTTTTTTGCTACTTTTTTTTTTCCCTGGAGCTCATGAAGTCCTTCGCACTAGAAGGGGGCAAAGGTTTTCAAGTGAGAGAAAAGGAGTAAGGCTGTCTGACTATACTCCAGTTTTTTCCTAGTGTGGCCATGATACTCCAAGTTTCCACCAATGCATTTCCTATTATTTAATGTGAGAAATCCTGAAAGTAAGCCAGTCTACAAAGAGGCTTTTAACAACATTAAAACCCTGAGCACATCTACATAGAAATAGTAGGTTAGTCCTGACTTAACATGCCAGGCAGCAGTACTTTAAGCTCATTATAGTACTTGAAATTTGACCATATTGGAACTGGGGAAGTTGGACTGTGATCCTATCCCTGAATTTGCTGCTCAGATGTGCAATCTTCAGACATCCAAGACAAAAATTCTGTTGTCTCTGAGCACTTGGAGGCTGCTGAGGGGACTAGAGGTGTCAGGGCATACGCACTCCCCTCTGCAAGAGGGGAAAACTGCTTAACTTGCTGCTAAAGTTCTGTTGCACAGCAAATACATTCTGGGAGAGCTGAAGGGGAAAAACTCTGTGTGCAACTAACAGGCAAGAGGGATATCAGCATGTCTGGGAGAAATACTAAGACTCCTTTTTCTTCTTGCTTTGCACAAGTATGCATATGTCCCAACTTCCTTTGCATTTGACAAACTGCTGAGAATTTTTTTCTGCCATTGAGGACCTAATAGTTTTTGCCATAACAACCTTCTCTAGTGACATCAGTGGCCTCCTTAAAAAAGGATAAGGGTGAGGGAGGAAGAAATGTGCAGATGAAGGAGTTTGCTGTTTTGCTGTATGACAATGTTGCTCCAGATAAAAATTATGAGCAAAATCTTTGGAGCTGATTCAAAAGTTGAGTTTCTTTTTGAAGTTCAAATATTGACTTGTTTTTCAGGAATTCAAAAATCTTGTAGTTTGTGTCATTAGGAACTATAATTGTCCAGTATTTTATAATGAAGTAATTGTATCTATTATAATAAACTTATATATTTAAATATAATTATGACTATAAATCAGGCTAAAGGTCCATCCAAAGCTGAAGACTCCACATTCCAGCTAAAGTTTCTCATAAACAAATTGACCGTTATACAATTTGGTGTATACTGGGAATCTTGTACTTCCATCAGAAGTACTTTACTCACAGCTGCAATTGCAATTCCTAGAGTAAGTTTAGGTCCTTTTCTAGTAGTTTTGTAGTGGTTTTTCAATCTGTTCTAATTTGTGAAATAATAAATATTTTCTCTAGAAGCTATGGACCCTGAATAAAAAAATTCAGGCCATAATAGGGTACAGTTATTTTTCTTCGGATGTAGTTGCACTGATATTTTTTTCCGATAGGAAAAATGTTAAAGAAAACCTATACCTCTCCAATAACTTCATCTATGCTGGACACCAGTTAATCACACTCCTCAGCTTTTTTTTTTTTTATGTAGCAGATTGCTGGTCCAAACAGTGGCATAGTTAAAAAAATATCCTAGTAGCAGAGAAATCATAGACTGCTTTGGGTTGGAAGGGACCTTAAAGATCATCTAGTTAAGGCCCCCTGCGATAGGTAGGATCACCTTCAACTGAATCATCTTCCTCAAAATAGGCAACTCAGACCTTTGTAACTAAAATGAAAAGACAACATTTGTAACCAAGATACAAAAAAGTCCTCAAAAAACCATAAAAACCCCCACACTCAAAAAAAGAAAAAAGAAATTCCAGTTTGTTGTGAATGCTGCTAATCATTTACTCAACAGAACTATAAGTGTTCCAAAATAACTGATGGTAGCCAGCTGCTGTTCCTCAGCTAATTGCTGAGTTAATGTACAGGCGATCAGGCAGCCTGCGATGGTGTAGAGCAGGAAAAGAGTGAAGGAAAAAGCTTTCCAGGCATCTGTTTTCAGCAATCACTAACTTACTCTCTCTTACTGCCATGTGTAGGCAAGCGTCCGCCTGCCTGTAACTCACTAAAAGGTCATTTAAACACCTACAAACACTTTTTCTTTAGTGTTTGTGCAGTCGCTGTATAATGAAAGGCTGGATGAGCCAGTGAAATGGGAAATCAGGTACCTGTTTACAGAACAAATGGTTCATTGCGACAGGCCTCACTGGACCCTCTTTTGCTGCCCTTCCCTCCTTCCTGTTGCTGCCCAGGGTGTCAGCTGGCATTTGTATGTCTGCTCTGACAGTCAGACCAGAAACAAATCTAGTGTTTGTTTTTCTTGCTGGGTTTTTGTTTGATTGGTTTTGATTTTTTTTTTTTTTAATATTTTGAAAGGTTATCTTTAAAGCCATGTCCCAGGCTCAGGGTCAGAATTATCAGACAGAAGGGAGAGGGATGTAGGCTATCTTATACCATCATCTTTATCAGATGCCTGACTCAGGTATAAGGGCACAGATTTTACAGTTCCTTGTTCCCCTTCCTCCGAAAAACATCACTTTCTTCCAGGCTACTCAGTTTAGTATTACGACTTTGCAGCCTAAATAGGCAATGCTAATAAAGAGCGGAGCTTTTCAGAAAGGTAGGGACAAGAAATAGGAAGAAAACACATTTGTCGAGTTCATAGAAATAGGACTGATTTTGGTTTCATTCTTCCCATTTGGGAATATGGTTAAGAGCAGAATTAATTTGCAAATAAAAATACTGAGTTGGTAGATGTAGGTATTTTTACTGCTGCAAAGGGCAACTAGAACACAGAATAGTTTCCTTTATATATAACTTACCATTTGGCTTCCCTTTGAAGTATGCAGAGAAATATTGAGACCTTTGAATTACTAGTATCTCAGAACAAATCTGTCCAGTCTCAAAAACAGGGCTTATTCAGTATTTAAGACACCAAGTTCAAAAAAGCTTCCCTGTATTGAGCATTCACCAATTCAGGTTTTCAGACAGCTAAAAATGCTAAATTTGAGTTGACAGATAAAAATCCACTGTATATATATCTAAACTATACAGAGAGGGATAGATAGACTGGGAAAATTTATATTTATATATGGATATTTATAAAAGAAATAATCCTCAGAAAGAAGAATGAATTTTTTTACTGTGAAAGGGAGAAGTAATATCTTATAAATGCTTTCTTGTTAAAAAAACAGGGCAACATACACTCAGAGAAGGAGATTTTTTTCTTTTGGGGAACAGTTGGAAACATTGGTGTTAAAAAAAAGACCAAACAATTGTCCAACTATTTAGGTCTATTTGCATCTTTACAGGTAAATAACATTCCTAGCACTCCTATAATTGATTACCTTACTCTAATTCTGGGGAAGATGGAAGATTCATATTTAAATATTGGCTTTGCTGAGTCATCTCTGTATGTTGCCATCTGTTTTTACTATACTGCAGCTTTTATTACTATTTTTCACTTGATGCATCTGCATAAGTTTCATTAACATTAATGAAAATTCCATTTGTGTCAGATGGAGTCTAAATCTCCAAGACTGGAAATAAGAGCTTTAATATTTTCTCCAAAGATGTCTGGAAAGAAGACAGGTTTAGTTCTAATAGCTACTTCTTCCTTCCCTGCTCATTATATCCATGTATTTACCTCTTAAAATAAATTATTGTTTTCAGAGATACTATACCTTTACTCAAAGATAAACATATTATATTTAACTGGAAGTACAATTTAAATTCTAAAAAAATGAAACAATTTATAGTGTGCTTTGGGAAGTCTTAGAAATGTAATTTAGGTTAGATAGATCTAGAATGATTCTATAAGAATGTACAGACACAGATTTCTCAGAAGCGATTACAAGGCTTGACCTATGTGGCATGACAGTCCAAGTCCAGGTCTTGTGATGCAATTGTGAGTTTTCCAGCTCCTCATTTACTCATACCCACAACTGCTCCTGACCTTATAATCCTTTGGGCACAGGAGATCAAGAATTATTAAGAATCTGCATTGCATTTATTTATCATTTACCTGCATATTCTTGTTTATCATCTTAGACTTAGCAAAAATACAAAAAATAATTTAGTTTTAATTTACTGTAGACAGTTTGTATTGAAAAATTTTTACACATCAACAGGTGGCAAAAACACTTTTTATAATCACTCTGGATAGGAAGGAGGATGCCACAATCTCATCTAATTTGAGACATAGGCACCTAAATCAAAACTGTGCACATTTCTCCTAGACAGCAACCTAGACTTGCAGCTTTCAAATACTGCCTTAGTCCTGTAGACACTTATCTACTTAGCCTGAAAGACCTTCAGGGATCTAGCTTTAGCCCCTCAAACATGCTCCAAAGTGGAGCCAACATGCTCTAGGATGAGCAGGCCACATTTACATCATAATCCAGGTTTAGGCAGACAGCCAACTACGATCTGGCCAACTCTGGAAGAAGAGGTACTACACATGGTTTTGCACAAAATGTTTGGTTGATAAAGCCCTCATTAGTGTGTTAAACTTTCTCCCAGTCTGCAGTTTCTACTCACTCCTCAATCTCTTAGAAAATGCTCTCACCATAGCATTATGGCGTGTTGGACTGGGAATGCTTACTATAGCTCCTCAGTGGCTGAGCCTGGGATCCAAGTCATGGGGCCAAGGGAAGACCAGACACAGGGAGTCTGATTTAGCCTGGATCTAGACACTCCTGAGAGGCTAATAATCTAAATCTGGACTTAGATCCCAGAGGCAATTTTTTCAGTAATCCGTAATTTCTTTCTCCTTTCTGGGTGAGATTTGAAAGAGGCTGGATGCTGCACTAGAATCTGCTGGTGAAAAACACATGCAGTCTAAAGAGTTTGAACAATAAAATCTGATTCTACTGAAATTGCATTTCAGACATCTGAAATTCTTCATTGAGCTCAGGCTCCATTTTTAAACATGCTGGTGATAGTTCTTTAAAGATGAAGCTAATTTTTTTTGTTCCCTGCCTTTATTTGGCAAGGTTTATGTTATTCTTGCCATGATGATTTTGCAATAGTTCAAGTGCCACCACTGTGTGAATTGTAACAGGACACAAATCTATGTTGTTCAGTTTAGATGCTATGAATAGTGGTGTGCTTAAAGACAGGGTTTTTTTTCACAGTTTACTTGCCCTTTACTGTTCTGTCACTGTTATAATTAATATTGTAAAAGAAAAAAAAAGGATAGCATTTATAGAAACCAGTCTCCACTGCAAGGTATGTTTTCTTTTGTTTACATTTCCCCATTTAATCTTTTCTTTCCTGAACTGTAGAGATTTGCATTAGTTAGAAATCACTATGCCTACATAACTCATGGTTCCTGATTCTACCTGCTTTTTGTATCAAATTCTCTGTTGTATTCTTCTGTTCTTCCACATTTTGTTAATCCTGTCTTCACTTCCACAAGAACAAAACCAACCAACCAAAGAGAAAATCCAAAATCAAATAGCCAACAGAATTCACCGGCTGAGCCAAGAACAAGATAACATGATCTGTTCTTCTGGAAAGGAAAGAAAAATTATTTCTAAGTAATGGAGAAAAGCAAGAATTCCTCAAAGCATCAGTAGTAGCCAACACTACCTACTAGCACTCTTCTCCAAGAATATAGATCTGAAGTTGTGGAAATACTTAGGCTAACATGGATCTAAATTTCAAGGTCCCCTTTTCTCTATTGAGCACACTTGTCATTAGGCTGTGAATCCTATGAATCTATGAATGTGGTTTTGTTTTTTTTGTTTTGTTTGTGTTTTTTATTTTTTTGGTTTGGTTTTTGTGGGGTTTTGTTTGTTTGTTTGGGTGGGGGTTTGGGTTTTTTTGTGTCTTTTCTTTTCTTTGGCCTTTGGATCCAGAAGTTCACACAAATGCTTTCCCAGAGTGCAACAGCCCTTTGCTGTCTGTTCCCCAGAGCCTTCTTTTCATTTTCCTGTACCTGAAACCTGCTTAAGACAACACTCTTCAGTCAGGAGTCCAAAGTACTTCAACCTGTGGCTATGCTCATGCTGAGTTATTAATGCCTGCCCTCTGCTCACTCCACAGCCATGGCACATTAATCCTGCCTTGGAAAACTTTCAGCTTTCTGTAAGACTACAGCAAAGCAGTTTAAATAAAAGAGACATGTTCAGAAGCTGTGATGTGATCCATTTTGGGGAAGCAGTTCCAGCTAGCCACAGGGTCGCTATTATCTTCCACCATCTTAGCAAGAAGAAACAATTACAGAAAAAAGCCCTGAACACAAAACTCAACAAATTGGTAATTCTGGGGAGGGAAATTAAGTACCAGTAATGCGATTTTAAGAAAAGTAGCTCAGCAAAGATTAAAGAGAATTAAAAGCAGTAGGTCCTACCTGCTCTCCAAATTTATGTGGCTTGTGTGGTACTTGCTGTTGAGGTTTGTAGATTTGAAGTCTAGACTCTGGAAGAATAACGCACATCAAATTGATGGAAGGCATTATTTCTTACCTCTGGAATTAAAGGCATGTTCATCCCCAAACCGTGCAGCCATGAGTATCTGACAGTGCTGAGGATGTTCCAGCATGAAATGCAGAACTGGCACCTTTCTGAAATGAGTTCAAGATGTTTTCAGGGACTGCCCTGTGCTTCATGCTCCAGCTGGACATGAGAAAAAAATACATAGGTTAGTTTCTGTCTGCATGTGTCATTGCAGACTTTTCCTTCTCTTTAATGTTTATAGATAAATAGGATTTACAAAGTTATGGACTATGCTTTACCACAGGTACAAATGTAGTACAAAATCAGGCGAATACCAGTTCTGAAACCCCACAAACCTCACAGGGAAAACATCTAGGCCAAATAGAGGTGTCACTGAAAAATGATACCCCGTAGACATAAAAACCTCTCTCTCTCCTCTCTCCTCCCAAGTATAAATAATATAAATATTTCTATGAATGATACATTGTGAACCTGAGGCTGTATCTCAGGAGAAAAATCCAGCTCATAACTAGAGATGCAGAAGTATGTAACATCGAAATTTCTTTTGAATTTATTAAAATCTATTTGTAAGATGAATTTTCATTACCAGTCATTGACAAAGTAAACTGCAGGCCTCTCTTCTAAATTATTGCTGCTGCTGTAAAACCCACATAGCTCAGTTACACCTGGTTCTGACTTAATTCGTGATGACACAAGACGGGAATTCTCTACTGGGTGCTGGGACAGATCAGTATGATGCTTCCTTTGGATGCTTCTTTCCCTCGGTGTCAAATTTGGCATTTATAGTTGCCTTGCTTTTTGCTGGATGGAACTGCATTGAGTTTTGTTTAATTGCTATGACCTTCTGAAATCAATATGATTTTTATAGAAAGAATCAGGAGCTATGGCTCTTCTTTTTAGGCTGTTACTCATTTATCATTTTCATTTCGAAGTCCTAAATTGTCTTGAAATTGGGTGGCACACACTGTTCAGCAGTCATTGCCATTGGGTGCCAATGAAACTAAAAACCTGTTAGGGTTTAAAGGGCATTTAAGCAAGGTATGGGGGAGATGAGGGGGCTGAGGCTCCCTGAGGTGGTAGGGCAGGGCCTGGCAGCAAACCTGGGCTTTTTTTCACCACTGTACAGACATTATTTTTCCTCTCATAAGCAAAAGAGGTTACTTGAAGGTTTTCTAAGTAAGTTCATAGATTTCAAGTATTCAAGCCCAAGTGCTTGTGGTATTTCATTCTAGAGATAATGGGAAATACATGTTCCCAAGATCAGACAATGTGAATTTGACCTTCATCTGCAGACAGAGCTTAGCTTCCCCCCATTTTTTTCACATTTTTCCCTCTGTTGATCACAATCAATAAACAAAGCCTCAGGCTAAACCAAAGTTGCCAGCAATGTAAAAGACAAGATGACAAAACATAGTAATACACCTTTAATTATTTTGCTTTATGGATTATTTTGTTTAATCTCATGTTGAATTAATTCTCTCAGCAAACTTACTCAAGGTTATTCAAAACTGATTCCTAGTAATTTAAATTGACTATTATTAAATTTTATTGGAACCCATAAACTAATTTCAATCCCATATTTCCCTGTTTTGAAGAAAACTGAAAAGTCTATTTTCACAAAATATTGCTTATATTCTCTATTGGACATACTTCAATTCTTATCCAGAATTTAGCTCAAAAGACTTAGAAGAGCTCATTCAAGTACTGTAAGAATGTTCTAACTTTTTTCTCATGCTCCCAAGGAGAACTGGTTCCAAATGGATCGCCAAAGAACTCTTGAATCACTTGTTTAATAGCACAGAGTTGATGGCTCAGTGAAATTCAGATATCATCTGTAATTACATTTCTATTCTGCACTAATGGATTTTTGAAATGTAACAAATTACATCTCTTCAAACATGGGCTCAGTTAAAAGCTCTTAGTAATTTAATAAAACATAAACCAAAAATTAAATAGCATGCTTTATACAACCTATAATTTTTTGTGTTGGCTCTACACCTTTTTAGAGTTGGTGCTGACAGTTTATGGACAAGTATTTCCTCAGTTTCCATAATTCCTGATCATCTAGTGAAATGTCCATTGTCTCTGCTGAATAAACAGTTGTCATTAAAAACTCTGGAAGATATAAGCAAGAAAATTATGTGATCTGTCAAAAATTAATGAATTTGAATTCTGATAACTAATATTTGACTGTAATATTTTTACATCAGGAGACTACAAAAATGTAGCACCAACAAAACCTGAACTGTGTATCAGTATACGTTCTTATTCTACATGGTAGTAAGCAGCCCTAGAAAGCCCACTGTCCTCATTTATCAGTAAGCTCCAGGACTGAAAGCTCTAGAAACCCAAGTGCAATTTCACAAGCTCCACATAGCATGGCATGGTTTGTTATTTGGAGAACTGGTTTAAAAATGAGTAATTTTCCACTCTTTTAAGACAAAATATGGAAGAATTTAAGTGAATTGTGCTGACTGTTGTCTATTAACATTTGGTATCCCCAGCCATGTGGAGAAACTTTAATGTGTTGGCTGAGAATGGCGGGGTCAATTGAACATATCTTCCAGTCCATCCTCTCTGCACTGATACTGCTTCTTCGCAGGCAGTGAAGGACCAATTCTCACTTTTTTGGGATGGCATTGGAAGGATATTTGATAATTTGTCGGTTGAGGTTTATACTTTCAAAGACTTGCTCTCTGGGAATTATAGGAAAACTTGATTACTGATGCATAGGGACAATCTTATGGTAGCAAGGAGAAAACAGGTCTTTGGGAGTGTTTTTTTTTGAGGAAGTAAGATGCAATAATTGACTATGTTTTAAAATGCTGCCCAGTTCATCTGCATGAAGGGCTTGTTTAAAAAACATTAAAAATTTTATCCTGCTAAATCTGACTGCATGTCTTGAATTGATTTACTTCAGCAAGTTGTACAGGCGAGCCTGGGCTACAGTCAGGGAAATAATGCACTGCTCAGAGATGCCAGAGTTGCGGTACCTCCTCTAAATATTTTTCTTGTGTTCACTTTGGGAAACAAATATAAAAATCCACTCCCTCTTGAACCCTCTAGGCACTGTTAGTGCCAGAATTGGAAGTGTCAAATGTGGCTCTCTCTACATGGCACTATTATATATCTCCAAGGCTTTCAGATATCTGGATAAATAAGATGAATCATTGTCATCCATTTAAAGGGTAGAGAACAAAGAGCGTGTCAAGGATGGTGTGAGAGCCTCTCTAGCAGTTACCTTTGAGCTGAAACTGTTATGGGCTCTGTAACAAATTGCTTGCCTACAGGCAAGGTCACTCATATAAATTTTTATGAATTGCCCCCAGTTCCTTGAATCTATGAGCAACGCAACCAAAGGCTAGCAATAAGCGTCACTAAATCAGTATTTCAACCTTTAATGATAATACCCACAGACTTTATGAGATCAGCTCAGTTTTAATTAAAACTTATTGAAATTAACACAGAGCAACTGGAGAACGTGTCAATAAATAAGGTCTTTAAAGGACAAAGATTTACAAAAACTCTAAAAGAGATAGTGGATCACTGGATGTATATCTTGTCATTCTCTGTGCCAGGAAACACAGTATATTATTCTTGGGTTGCATCAGGGAGAATTTCATGGGCTCAGCCTCTCTAATTGTGAAATTTCAGGAAACTCATGTTTTCCTAAATTCCTGTATTTACTCTTCAGGTTATTTTGATCCCCTTTTCTCGTGTTTCTGTCATTCTCTTTGTGATTGCTGCTTACATACATGTGTCTGACCCAGCCTTAAATTTTCTAGTGTAAGCTCAGCAACATTTAGCTCATTGTGGGCTGCAACACCTTGCCAGATGTATCTGAGATGGCCATCTACTTGACCTCTAGATACCATTGCTGAAAGATTGTAGGCTCTGACTTGGAGTAATACCTGTGTAATACCAGCCTGCTCTGTAAGGCTGTCTCAGAAAACTGTGGTCTCAAACAGAACAGCCTTTGTGTTCAGGTAACTGAGTTGAGCTCAGACTGTTGAGGAAGCTGCTGTTGAGCCTCACATATAATGATGGCCAGGTACCTGGAAGTGTAAAAGGTGGATTGTGGGTTCTTCCCTTCATTTAGAGAATAGACTCTACCTTAATATTTGTAAGAACTTGCCAACATTGAAGGATTTTTAAAGAGGGGCGTAAATGTGATCAGTGATGAAGTTAGCTTTTAAATGAAAATTGAGCAGTTAATGTTGGCTATTGACTTCATTTGTTAGTCATGTAGTGATGTTGATGCTTTAAGGGACAGATAATTATTTTCTTGCTATAGTAATTGCTCATCTTCATATGACATAGATTTTCTGTACTTATACAAAGTTAGTTGACGTTCTGTTATTTACTTTCTTGCAGTGATACCAGTAAAGTTAAGACATATAACACAGTCTTGTAACTTGTCCCAGTATGATCTAGCTATGTAAAGAAAAACTGACTTGGGCCCTAGAAGGCTCTTAAACATCAATTTAAGAGGAAGTAATACATGATGTTTTGCTACTAGGGATTTCAGCAAGGCTGAAAATGGAGAGTGACTGTGTTTGGATGGTATTTCTTTTTACTTTTTAAGTAACTGCTGACATTATGGCTGAGAGCAAAGGTGGTCTAGAGATGATGCATAAACCAAAACCTAGATTACGCCTGTTCTGCTGCAGACTTACCTTGAGTAAGTAATTTTAGCTTGAGGAGAGATTTTACAGCCTGGATCTGCCAAAGGAGGCAGTCCAACTACTCTCCCCTGTCTTGGCCATACTTTCTTGGCACTGGCACACAAGATTCTGTGATGAGTTGATTCAGCTCCTGAAACGGGCAGAAAATTATCGAGTTGTTTCTGATGGGTTTGTTCTTTGCTGATTTAGTGAACGGAATTCATCCTGATGATGACCAGAGTGGTTTCAAGGGTGGGGCTGGGATGTGAAATCAAGAGAGCTGAACAGGAAAGGGTGAAGAAAGAAATGGAAGAGGAGGCAGGCTTTACATTTTGGTAATAACTGTTGAAGCTGCTTGACCCATTTGTAAAACTTCAAACCCAGCATAGTGTCTCTTAGACCTTTCCCTTTCCATACCATGTGAAGAATAAGACATCCACTTATCATCTGTTCTAACAGAACTCTTCTTTGTCTAGGAAGTTGAGGCAGAAAAAAGGCAGAACATGGTATACAAGGCAGAATATGACTCACTAATGTGACTAAAATATAAAATAGGTGTACAGAATAGAAATCCCAATGAAGAACTAGTTTGGAAAGTGAGACAGGAGCAGCCCAGAAGGTAGTATGAGCAAGAGAGCTAAAATTAGGAGGGCTTACAGAAAGCTGTGGGAACAGCCTCAAAAGAAAAACCTGAGGCTGATGTTGAATTATTTTGTATACAGGATGAAAGCCAAGCTCTAACAAGTGAATATGTGAGCAGATATAAGGCATGTAAGCCTAAGGCATGTATCTGTTCAGTAGGAGACAGAATTGGGACAATGCATGTTTCGACTTTTTTGCTTTCTCACCTATATATTACGCTTGACTTTACAATCTGTCTCCACTTGCAGCTAATGAACTAAATTTCATTTAATTATAAACTGTGTGAAGGAGGGAATACAGGAAATTTTATTCCTGTATTTTTTTATTCCCGTGGATGCACTTGGCTTTCTAGCATTTGTAACTACTAGTGGAATGAGGATTTAGGACTTAGGATCAGGTCTAGTAGCTTTATAGTATCAATTTTGCTATATCAGTTTGGTGAAAAATATTTGGGCTTTTCCCCATTTATTTTGTAAATTCAGTATTTATATCTGCAGCAAGAGTAGATATTGTTGAATACACAGAGGCCAGAGTGACAGTTCTGAAATTCCCCTGAGCTTGCTGAAAGTCCTTTTGGTATTCTGCAACTCTCACTGACTAAGGTAGATAATGTATTCTGCAAAGCATTCTGTGGGCAAATAGCACCTCAATATCTTCTCAGACAATAACAGATACGAAAGGCTATATTTTCAATTAAATATCTCACTTCCATATACAGTTTAGCAAAGCAAGAGGGTATGAGATAAAGAGACTATCCTACACACTTAGGAATATAAATGGAAGGAGTCTTAACCAAATAAGTCGCTGAACTACCAAGGGCTTGTAACTGGGAAAATGGGTCGGGTGTGACTGTGTGCTCAACTTCTGCTCGTATTTGGCCTAATACCCTGCTCTTGCTAAGGCTTGATATGCGCTAGAAGCAGTGCCTTTAGGTCAAAGGAAGGACAACACGTAGGCAGGACACCATGGCCAGAAACGAGTAAAGGTCTTAATGAAACCACTGTAACCTACAGCTTACTTTCTCTTGCAAGACCGAATTTTCAAGCTCAAAGTTACAAATACATCAGCTTATCCAAAAGGTTTGTGAAGCAGATCCAAAAGCAGCTGGACTGCTGAAGTTTTCATGCTTGCTGGTGTGATAAAAGAGATGACTTGTGTTGTGACAGAGGACAGAGTACGAACTCTCTCACTGTTGAACAGAACCTTGTGTGTAGGTGCACAAGTTACAGTTGTAAGTTACAAATTAGAGAACTTTTTAGTTAGAAACATCATGGATTAAGCCATGAATTAGTGTATGTACTAGTCTGTACAAAGAAGATAGAGCCCCTTGTTTGTCTTATTTGTTTCTTTTTTTCTTTCCTACTATGCTCATAAAAGTAAGTAAACTTGAGATCCTGCTGGACTGTGACAGTGAGGCTCTAGGAGGGCTGTTTTCAAATTATGTCACAAAAAGCTAATGCCATTACTTCTTGGAACTAAAGTTCAGTGTACACTGCACTGAGGCTGCTCACCATTACTTTAGCCAGCCTTATCATAAGTAATATATGAAAATAGTAATGGACTTACTACTTGAAACGGTTTCATAGATGAAAAGATCCAGGCCTTCTAAGGTTCATGTTTATTAAAAAAAAAAAAAGGAACAGAGAATCGCAGTTTAGACAAATTTCTGACTGAATCAAGCATGGGCACTGGAGTGGTGGAATTTATGAAGCAGCCAGAGAATTTTAAAAGTCTTCTGGTGGTCTTGAAACCATTGGGCAATATTGGTGACACAGCTGCAAACATATGAATATGTGTTAGCTAAAAGTTCTGTACATCTGAAAAATGCAGCTTTGCTTCTGGCATGTCACTCCAGTGACTCTCATGTTTATTTTTTGGTGAAAGAGAGTGAATGACTTCTAAGTGGTGCATCTATTTAGGGAGGCTGTATTCGGTTCCTAACACTTGACTGACAGATATAACAGCTTACATATAAATTGTAGTTATGTTAGTTATTCTGCTAGGCAGATGATCCTTGAGATGTCAGGTTTCACGTAAAGTGCCTGAATTTTGTATGTTTGCATGCTGTGCATGATTCTCCAAAAGACAAAACTAGACAGAGGGATACAGAAAAGGAATTCTGTAGTCCATGCAGCCCTCGATACTGCTCCCTCTTTAGGAGCTCTACCAAAAAAAAACCTAAATCACCGTTCAAATATAGAAAGAGACATGCTAAGAAGTTACATTTTTGGGAGATGGAAACTGAGTGGTAATCTCTTCTCAACAGATTGATATAATAGATACAGAGCTCTTGTTTCAGAGCATATTTGTTCTCCCTATTTCTCTGAATCTCAGCTCAAGTTGTCCCCTTTATGCTGCCCCTCACCTGTTGCCAATTTAGCAGAGCTGATTGGCACCCTCAGTCCTTCCCTATGGCCCAGCTGTGCACATAATGGCACACACAGCTGCACAGGGCATTCAGTGACTCAGGTGTGTGTTAAAGGAGATTTTAAAAGTTGCTAATGGTGCTATGAAGAAGTTCCTGCAATCTCAACTAATGTGTAATTTCTGTTCTTCAGTAAAATAGCTAAATTTAGCACCAGGCAAAAAGGAATATAGAAAATACTGCCATAATGGCAGTGAAATTTATTTTGCATTGGCAGAAAAATCATAAACTATTGCTAGAAATGCTACTTGCTGATTAAGCTCTAAGCAAACACTTGAAAAACTCAGCTCTTAATCAGTGAAAAGTAAATTATCATAAATAATAGTGAACAGTAAATAAACATAATTATAAAATGTATAATTTGAAACTATTTATGCATGAAAGGTAAACAAATAAAAAAGCAGTTGTATCCTACAGGATTTGATCTCAGATTTCAGAACATCCGGAATTCCTTGATGCTTTCTCTTAGAATATAAATGACATTTCTGGAAAAGGAGAAGGAGGGACTTTGCTGCTGTCAGGAAATGATTCTCAAGCTGGACTTGTGCTTTCTTCTGTTTCTCTGATAGCAGAAGGCATCAGCACAGTAAATAGCAGAGAGGAAATACACAAGGAGAAGTTTCCCCTAGGTGAATTGATAGAGTAGATAAGAAGAAAATTACAAAATCCGTATACATTGGAAGTGTTCCCTGGAAGTGTTTAGGGTTGGATGGGGCTTTCAGCAATCTGGTCTAGTGGAAAGTGTCCCTATTCATGCAAAGGGGGTTGGTTTGAATAATCTTTAAGGTCCCTTTCAACCCAAACCATAATATCAATGATAATATTGAATATTTCTCTCTGTGAAAATAAATTAAAGTCTAAGTGCCATTATAATATACTATGTTTTTATATAGCACTGGCCTTCATCCTCTCAGATTAATTAGGTTGTGGGGTTAAAATAGTTTGTTAGTATGGGTTTTTTAATCTGAAATATGCTTCCTTTTACAAGCTTAACTTTGTTATAAAAGTACTTGTGATTGCTTTTTTTCCAGAGATTTTTTTCACAGTAGGAGCTTAATATTAAAGCAACACTACAATTCTAATTGTCCCAGATTATTATTAAATTGTGTGCTCCAAATAACCTCTTTTCCCCACTATTTGTTCTTTGGCCATGCTGAGGTGCAGTCTATCCCACAGACCTTTCCCAGTGGACAGTTCAGCTTGCCCCGCCTGTTGTAGGAGTTTCCATGTAGAGATCCCAGGCAGCATCCACAAGACCTTCATGGCTGGCTGGGGTAGAACAAGATAAGGCCACCTCTCCTCAGTTTTCTTCCTCTCCCTGCAGCAGAGAGAAATTTCAAATTAAAACCATCTTGGGGAGTCCTGTTCTCATCTTGCATTACAGTGGTTCCCAAAACCTAAGCTTTCTGGCCAGTGATCCAAGAAAGACTAGAAAGCATTTGCACTCACATCTCTGTGGCCCAATAAACTCTCTGCTGCCTAAAAGATAAAAGAAGGTGGTACCCAACCCACTGGAGTACTGGTGGCTACTCACCCTGCACCTCACAAAGCACTAGATTCCTGTGGTAGGCCATTACAGGTGGCTCTTGGAGCGCACAAACACTTTTGCCTAAAAAGAAATAATAAGAGGTTTGAAGTCAGAGCACTTGGGACAGTCTAAGGGCTGTTATCCTAGAGACAGCAGCCTTGATCCTTGCCGTACATTTGTTGACATTTCAATAAATTTCTCTAGCAGCTTTCCAGGGGAGACTGGGGATATTTTGGGCAATTCTATAAAACCTGGTGGGTTTTTCTGGGAACACTAGACATATTATTAATCTTGGAGGTAGTAAGAAGCAAAATCACTGTATAATTGTGTGGTAAACAGAACTTTCATTTCCATTTAACTCCACTGGCTGAGTACCTGAATCCAGTAGGACTCATTCAGCTAAGCCTGGCACCACAGGGTAGCCAAGGATTGGTCTCAAGACAATCCACATTAAGTATCTGTCTTAATAGAAGATGTATTCTATAAGAGTAAATCACAGCAACATCCTGGTTACATATATTGAATAAACAACTTTTTCATGTACTAGCTTTTAATCTTTTGCTTCTGGTGACTCTTCTCTGTGACAGCTGCTGCAATTCAAAGCACATTTGCTAGTGAAGTGGTGAAAAAAGATTAGAGAATATGCAGGTGCAAGCTGTTCAGGACTGTGAGGCTGTTTTTCAAGACAATTTCAAACCAGATGATGCTTGTAGACAACTCTGAAGCAAGAGTGAAATGGGGTAACCAAAGGAGGTATTAAACCATACCAATAAAAGCTGAAGACAACCAGAATTATAGGGCTTTTGTATGGATGAGAGAATTTATCTGTCTTTGCTGTGTGCCTAGTAATAGTAATGGCTGGGAAACCACAGTGTTGAACCCAAAATCAGACTTTTTCCTGAACTTTAAAAACCCATATGTTACAAGAAGTAATTGGGTGAGAATTAATCATCCACCACTGCAGTATGTAGGAAAAAATCAGCTCCTGCCTGACATCTCTGCATATGAAATGGGCTTTAATTGCAGTGACTAATATTTCTAGCACTGTTGCACTGTATCCATGCTTTTTGAAGTGATGCTTCAGGGACTCCAGTGTTAACAACTAAACCTCCTTTTGGAAAATATACAGGCACCCATGCTGGATGTTGCTATGAAGGGTGGTCTTAATCTTCCTAAAGCCTCATTTGTGCCCCTAATTTGTGTCCAACTATTCTTTGGTTTGGAATAAAATTATAGGGAAACCTGGCTGCTGCCCAGTGATAATTTTAATGAGAAATTACTTCTGACTGAACAAGCAGATTTGTTTGAAGTTAAGAGAGTTTTCAAGGAGAACTGTTGCTGAAGCTGACTTGAAGAGTATATTTGAAGATAAATGTGTTTAATCTTGAATTCCATGGTTCATTATACCCTGTACAATGCTTCTATCAGCACCTGACTGTAAGCAAAATGGGACAGGTTTAGATTTAAAGGGGTCACTACTAATGTGCTGATTTGTGCCTCCCAGCAAAAGGTGAAAAATTAAACTAACATTTTGGTACTAAATGAGGTAGTTTTCTTCAATTACAAACCTTAAAATTGGCTTAAAAATAGTTTTTATTAAAGGGAAGAAGAGAAATCTGAAGAGGTGGACAAGCTCTCAAGAGTTACTCTCACAGCTCATCTTCTAACATCATTTGTGTTGCTGTTTTTTGCTGGTGTCACTCTCCTGCTCCACACTGCCTCTTCCTCTTCCCCCTCATAACCACCCCTGTTCATCACAGTTATGAATTCTATCAGGCCTACTCTGTAGCACCACCAACAAAGCACAGCTTTCCACTGCAAGAATTCCCAATTCCTTCTTCCATTTTTCTTCTGAAGGGTTTCCTTCCTTTGTCCTGCAGTGACTGTTGTTGATGATGCTGTCTGATGCCATTGTCCTAATGCAGTGTCCAGCAAGGGGGCATTCATCTTGCTCTTACACTGCTGTGAGGGTGTTGCTCTGCAGGCCATCTGAATTGCTTTCCTAACAACAACAGTATGCCCAAAATTCATGGGTTTTGGGTCTGTCCTAGAACATGATCTTCACAACACTCAGTTTTTTAAAAGTACTCACTGATTTTTCATTTTGGATTAATGTCTACAAAAATGTTCTGTAAATAACAGAGGAAGAAGGAAAGGAACTACTGATGGTGAATTGTTTCACTAACACTAATATGGTTATCTTAGATCTGCATCACCTGGACTGATTAAAATGCCCAAAGGGATTTTAAATGTGATTTTTAATCTCTGTTACTATATTATGTAATAAATATGAGAAACATGTTTTAATGAGACTTCACCGTGCTTCATCTTGTGGCAAATTATTGCCTCCTGTACTTCCTGCACAAACTGGCAACACGATGCCTCAACATAGAGGTGCTTTTGTAAACAGAGAGCTGCACACCAGGGCTTACATAATTAATGGGGGATACAGATCCCAGGGAATGACGTATCATCTACTACATCCTTGTCAGGGGATGAAAATCAGGTGTATAGTCATGGGAGGGTGGAGTCTAATCAGAAGACAGCTCTTAAATGGATAGATAAGTTAACTTTTCTATTAACTGATATATAGTCACTGGTAAGTGAAGTTCAACTCTTATAATTGTATCAGCTCTAAAGAAATACAAATAGGATGATACTTGTGATTTACTTCACGGGGTGTGCAAGCCTACCACAATAAAGCTTTTAAGAAATTCTGTCTGCACTTTGTGGAATTAACAGCTTGAAAATTTTTTGCAACAAAATATCTCGAGATATGTACAGGATAAATTATTTTAGATGGAAATTAATCATGCTCCTGCAGTGAAATGCCTGTCTAAAACTGCACAATAAGAAATAATAGGCAGTCAGTTTTATGGTGATGAAAACAACACCCTTAGAGAATGACTGGTAAAAGCACTGCTAGATTTGAAACTCATGAAGTGTGGAGAAGATTTACTCACATATCACTGAGTCTGCAACCAGTGGGTTGCAGCACGAAAGCATGAAGTCTGAGGGCAGTTATACTTCTGGTGGTGGATTTTTACAATTATTTTTAACAGCACTCAGTCATCTGGACAGTGTACTGGTTAAATAATTAGATTTGTTTTGGATGCCAACAAAAGAGGCAGATGTGCAGATTCACACAGGGAAATAGAATTAACCCTTCAGAGTCATTAGGGTTTGCCAAGAAAATTAAGACACTCCCACCCCTCCCCTTAGACCGAAGCTGATGAGGAATGGAGAGGGCTCTGACACTGTAGGTACAACAGATAGGCAACATAAAATAGAAGAAAAATAATCCAAGGTGAAAAATCGCTCAGAGCCAGCATGTATTTGCCATGTGTAGCTCCAGAACTAGTTTAGCATTTTTACAGGGAGGGAGATGAGATTGGAAGGGAGAGAAAGTAATATTAGCAACGGATTAAATTATTTGCCTGTGCTTTGCAAATGACAGCAGTGTGCACAGCATGGACTGGGGGATTGAAGCACTGCCTTAATTCAAAAGAATTAGAGCTAGACACAAAAGATTACACTGCAGCAAAAGACAAACTAGCAGCCCAAAGGCACACACAAACCTTGAGTTGGATAAAGAAAGGTGAAGAGGCAAACGCTGTGCCAGAAACAATAATATTAGCACTACAAAGAAGTTAAACAAATAAAAGCTGGGCTCTGTAACATTGGTCTTACAATAGAAGATATGATTATACAAGACAGGATGTTATTATACAGGTAAATACCAACTGGAAAAGAATCTGTTGTGTAACAATGCTGAGGAAAAAGTGGATTAGATGAATGTGAAGCTCTTAGTTTCATCTACAGTGCTGCTGCTAGAAGGGTGTTTAAGTGACTGAGGAAAATGCTGAGGGCAGTAGACAGGACACAAACCTACAGACTAAAGCTGAAAAGCTCGGTAACCCAAGGTCAAAACTCTAGGAATGCTACCATTGCCCTAGAGCCATGAAGGATGGGATTCAGGCTGCAAATAGAATACCTCAATTAAGGAATACATAAACGTTTTCTTATGCAGAAGTTGTCCAAGCTCCTAGTAAAGTCAACAGAAATTTGGAATTAAGGTTGGTCACTCATATATAAGCATCTAACCCTCTCTAGTGAGACATGGATTACTTATGGGTCATGTTTCACATTTCACATGAATGTCCCCATTACCCAAAGGAGATATGCAATGGGCAGCATATGTTTGCCTAATCATGAATGTTTAATGTCATTGTAGGTTGATGACTAATTTAGCTGAGCCTCCAATGGCTGTACCAGCAAAGTGCAGATTTCTGGAGGGTGCATCAATTTGCTAGTCCTTTGTGAAGTTTATTTGATATCACTGTAGCATTTCAGATGAGACTAGGTACCCATGGTTAGGAAAAAATAATTCTGACTCTGGCAACTGATGGTGTTGAGGAAAGAACTTTGGGCAGAATGTGGGTTCTGATTTGCCAATCCACCTCAGAGAAAGAGTCAGGCAATCAGTACAACAATAAAATATTTGATCTTTGTATGTCAGCCAATACTGATATTCTGTTAAAGAGTTATGCTAAGACATTTTAATACTTTTATCTAATATTGCAAAAAGAATATGTAAATGTCACATGCTGATTTTAAAAACTCTGTGAAGGAAGTCTGTGTTTTAGTCTCGCCTTAGATAAATAACTGTGCTATAGAAATGGTCAAGAGTTTTTAATGCCTCAGGAGTTGGATGGCTGGAGCAAAACAGACTGGGGAGAAAACTTGTAGGAATGACACACTATTCCCAAAAATAAATTTTAAAAAATAATCTATATTCACCCTTCCTGGTGCAGGTCTGGCATAAAACATGGCAGCTGGACAGAGCCCTGTCTAAAGGAACATACTAGACATGTCACTTATCTCACTGACCTCATGTTGTCTCTGCATTTCTCTTTGCCCTAATCCCTAAATATGAACGTGGTGTCTGTTGGAGGGAGGCAGGAGGGAGCCCATGAAGAGGTAGAAAGTGGTGCCTGCAAAGGTGTCCCCAGAGTGGGGTTTGCCCTGGCAGCCCCTGAGGCCCAGCTCCCAGCCTGGCACAGCATGCACATTGGGTGGCATGAAAGGAATGGCTGCCTATGACCTGTGTCACAGTTCTGTCCTCCTCAACAGAGGGAATGGGCTGACACTGCTGCACATCGTACAAAATCCTGTTAATGCCAACTGGAGGATTTCTTCTGCATCACAAATATGCTCTTGCTGAAGTCATAGCAGTAATTAAATGCTACTCCACTGATGAATGCAGTTTCAGCAGGCTGATTAAGAAATGAGGCAAGTGAAGCTTAACATATTAAAAACATAATTTCTTGTGCTATAGAAATTGCTTTCATTGCTTAGGTAGTATACCTGTAATTATTTCAATGAAAAATCCAGGTGTTACAAATTATCAGCTTAGAGAATTTTGCACAGCACAGGAAAGACATTCATTCTTAATTAAATTAAATCTTTTCAATGAAGAGCTAATATTGATTTGTCAGCCTACAAATAAAACTTAATTATGATTTATAAACAACTAGTCATTCTATTTATGTAGCAACTATGAAACAATATCAATACAAGTACTAGAAAAGAGGTACTCTATACAAAGAATTAGACAAAAGTTGCTGTCTTGATCCAGAAAAAATGTTTGAATCCAGACAGAGACCCTGCAGATGAGGGTGATTACACAGGAGGCAAGGCACTGTGAATAGAGATGGTACAACAGCATCTCACAGACCTTGATTCCACAGTGTAAAATATTACAACTATTTCCAATCCAGAAAGCCTCAGTGTTAGCTGAGCTACCTGGGCCTCTTCACACTCTTGCCTTTGTTGGTTCAGAAAAGAGTCTTTTCACCTCTAAGTCTGGATGCAGCGATGCAAGTTCAACACTGAGAAAACATATTTTCAGTTCCAGTGATGAAGACTACCTAGATCTCTGTGTTAGAAGACTGTATTTGTAGACAAATTTAATTCAAGTGGTTTAATGGAGGAAGAATGACTTTTACCATTTTTTACACTTTTTTTTTCCCCCAATGGTTCTGGCTCTATAAGACAACTGCAGTTCAGATTTATTTTTTTTTTCTGCTCTCAAAATGCCAATCAGATCTTTGCCAATAGCAGCTATAAGCATAGTGAGCGAGCTCAGCTGTATATTTGGCCTTTCTAGACCAAAATATTGTAATACTGGATGCAGACAAATTTAAATTCCACTATAGATTTTTAATTTATCTTCTGACACAAGCTCACCATGAATCATGAGAATAACCTTATTTTCTTAGTCTGACAATTCAAAAGCTTGCTTTCTTTGCCAGTAGAACTAGTCTACCTGTGTTTTCTCTCTGGTACATCTTCTTCCAACAGCACTGCAGCCTTATTATATGGCAGTAGAAAACTCTTCTAGCATAATGTAGGGAATTAATTGACAAGAAAAACTGTCTGCTGTACAATTGTTCCATTTAGTTCACCTTTGTCTATGAAAATTGATTATAAAACAAGTAGTACATGGCCCACCTACTCTCTTCTTGGGCCCTATACTGAGATAACTTTTCATTTTATGTAGGTCCTGAGTGAATTTCAATCTAGTACCAAAATTCTGTGTGCTGAAATGGTTATTAGGATACGCATTTTCATGTGAATTTCTTTATTTACCTGTCACTGTGCTATCATGTTATTTTCATGGCAACTTTCAGAAAAGGAAAGGTCCATATTCCTAGTAAATGAGAGGCAGAAGACTACAGAGATTAACATTTGTTGGTGTTGATATAAGGAGATGCTGCCAGAAACAGAAATGGAAATGAGGTCTCCCATGTCTCTACTTAATGCCAAAAACATGACTTCTTTCATCTTGTTCTCATGATACAATAAATCAGAGAAAAATTGTCACTTGAAAGTGATTCCTGTTTAAAATTGAGGTTGGAATTTTAAGACTGTTGACATCATTCCCTCAAATGTTGTTCTATTTCCCCTTATTTAAATCCACTTTTACCTTTTCTGTTCAAAGAATTTTTGGAAGAATCTCATAGCCCTGTTGGCTCTTTTTGCAGATGTAAGAGGATGACAAATAATTCTCCCTTTGTGAAATCTGTATGTTGCTCTCTGGTACTTTGTAATTTATTATAAGCTATTCTATTGCTATTCTTTCAAATAAAACACCTTTTCTATACCATGACATATTTCTTTGCACTTACTGGGACCAGACATGAATGTGTCATGTCACTTCACTCACTTTGAGTTTCATGAGAAGAAACCTGGGTATTTTCAGTTCTCTTCTCTTCAGACTTCCAAAACGAACAGCTTTTGGCTGATTCCTGCAATTGAGTCTGTAAACTAGTCTTAGTTACAATTGGCTATAAATAATGACCAAAATGGGAATGAACTGAATTTGTCAGTTTTAGTGAACTTTAATAGTTAAGAAATACTGTTATCAAAAAGTGTACAAGTCTAGAACGAACTCTCATAAAAGTTTATTATGATAGAGCAGAAACTATCAAGATCATCATGTATTTATTTACACTAGCAAGCACATTAAAAAGCATATTTCCACAGGTATTAGTGATCATAGGATTTTAAATAGTTTTAAATATTTGCCTTTTAAATATTTGCCTAAATATGGATTTCATGGAAGTGAGTAAAAAATGAGTGCATTTGGCAGCACTCCCTGCCTAAAATTCTGGGTGAGCAGTTTTAAGAATCTTAACAAAGAAAAACCTTGACAAC
>NW_020955899.1:582902-589626 GCF_003031625.1 Empidonax traillii | reverse complement strand
ATCATGTATTTATTTACACTAGCAAGCACATTAAAAAGCATATTTCCACAGGTATTAGTGATCATAGGATTTTAAATAGTTTTAAATATTTGCCTTTTAAATATTTGCCTAAATATGGATTTCATGGAAGTGAGTAAAAAATGAGTGCATTTGGCAGCACTCCCTGCCTAAAATTCTGGGTGAGCAGTTGTGATGGTTTGGATTTGGTTTTTTGCTAAATGTTTGAAAGTTAGGACAGTAGTTTTTTTTCTCTTTTCTTTTTTTTTTTAGGTTAAAGGAGAAAGAAATTATAAAAATTAAAGAATTTACAATTAAGTTGTTTATATAAAAATATATTTATATTTATGTAAATTACAGTTATATATAGTTAAGATGCTATATATACAGAAAAAAGGGGGTTTACCCCCCGCAGGGATAGGGAAAGGGAAAAAAGGGGACAAAAGGGAATAAAAGGGACATTAAACAGGTATATTAGATTGAACTATACTAATAATTAATAAAATAGATTTTATTACGTCTCTTAGAACAGCAGGATTGGCAGTCATAGTTAGTACTTTTTAAACTCTTACGTGGTAGGACAGCGGACTCTGTAGGCTTCAGTTTTAGATAAGTGAGATTAACGTAGGGATTCACTGTTTCTAGACTTCGTCGGAAGAGAAGAGAGTGAGGTTTTTAATTTCTGACTTATTTATACTCTGGTTTACGTAAAAATTGTGTGGAATATTGGGTACTTGGTTTCTTCTTTGGTTATAAATTGGTTACTAAGGAAGGTTTAGACTAAAACTATTATATTTTTTATTCTTTATTCTATACTATTTTTACGTAAAATTTATGTTTTGTGTTTATTTATATTTTGTGCATATATATACATATACATATTTGTATATAGTTCTTGTTTATTTTTTAGAGTATTTATTTTTTTGTTGAAGAATTAGTGTTAGTATCAGGATTGGTTTGGTTTTTATTTTTGGCTTTTAGGTTATAATCACAGTTTTTGTTTTTAGGGCTTGTCTTTTGGTTTGGGTTGGTTTATTATTGGACACCGGCATTAATTGTTTAGGCTTTTTTTGTTTGGTGATTGGTTTTCTGTAAAACACAATTTAAAGTACATGATTAGTTTTTTTCTAAGGTTAAATTTTCTTGGGGCACGCAGTGGATTTTTTTATCTTTTCTTATTACTTACTAGGTATTTTTGGGCTTTTGAGCGAAAATAATTTCACGAATGGGTTTGTTTTGGCCTGAGGAAGGAGTAATTCAAACAGCTTTTTTTAATATATTTCTTAGATGGATTACTGGAATTTTGTCTCTATTTACAGTGTGGAGGGATTTTGTTTGGGCAGGATTAGTTCGATTGACAGAGTTTCTAGTGTTAACAAGTTAGGTGGTTTTGGTTAAGTGTTTGTCTCAGTTTTTGAAAGTATTTTCACTTAGTGTTTTTAGAGTTGTTTTTAATAGTTTATTACACTTTTCGACTTTTTTAGTAGCGGGTGCATGATATGGAATGTGATACATTCATTCAATACCATGCTCCCGTGCCCAAGTGGCTACTAGATTATTTTTAAAATGAGTTTTGTTGTTTGATTCAATTTGGTTTGGAGTGTCATGTTTCCACAGGACTTGCTTTTCAAGACTTAGGATGGTATTTCGGGTTGTTGTATGTGGTATTGAATATGTTTTTAATTATTCAGTAGTCGTTTTCACCATGGTAAGTATATAGTGTTTACTTTGGCGGGTTTGTGGTAATGTGATGTAATTAACTTGTTATGTTTTTTCGTATTTATATTTGTTTCAGTGTTTACTATATTATAGGGGTTTTAACTTTTTGGTTTGTTTAATGGCAGTATAGGTTTCATAGTTATGAATAATTTGGGAAATAGTGTTTATGGTTATATTTATTCTTCGGTCTCGTGCTTATTTATAGGTGGCATTTTGGTCTTGATGGCTTGAAGTATCATGGGTTTATTGAGTTAGGAATAATTTTTTCTTTTGTTGTTAGTTTAGGTTTATTTGTGATACTTTGACTTGTGCAGTACGGTCTGCCTGTCTGTTATGAGTATGTTTTTTATTAGTTTGATTCTTGGGCACATGGGTATTAATATGGCGGACTTTCACATTTAGTTTTTTTGTTCTGGCAGTGATGTTTTGTCACAAATCGGCAGTCTAGATGGGTTTTTTTTTATGTTTTTAATTCATTTTCTTTCACTTGTTTAGTTATTTTTAAAGGGCATTGGCTATTATTTATGAATCGGTGTATAGGTAGAGTTTTGGTTATTTTTTTTTTTTTGCAATGTTTAGGGTTAATTGGATAGTTTTGAGTTCTGTAAATTGATTTGATTCACTTTTATTTTTAGTGGCTTCTGCCACCCTTTGGGTGGGATTTCACACAGTTGCTTTCTACTTTTGGTTCTTTCCTACAATGCGGCAAGAACTGTTAGTGAAAAGGGTATAGCGTGTTTCTTCATCTGGTAGTTGATTATATGGTGGAGTTTTTTTCAGTTCGATTCACTGGTTCTTTTTCTTTTTCATTTGTTAGATTGAAGTTTCTATTTTCAGGCTAATTGGTTATAATTTCTAAAATTTTAGGGCGATTTGAGTTTTTCATTCGGACACGTTGTGTGATTAAGGTCATCTACTTGCTCCACGTGGCATCGGTGGCATGATGTGTAGAGGGTATTTTATTTTTGAACATTTAGTTCAGCACTGGTAATCGGGGTGCCAGGAAGAGTTGTGTTTCGGTACTAATCACTTCTGAGGCTGCTTGTATGCTTTTATATGTCGCTAAGATTTTTTTTTTCATAGGGGTGTAATTGGCCTTAGAACTTCTGTAGTTTCGGCTCTAGAAACTAAGTGGTTGCTCTCGCGTCTTATCAGGCACTTTTTGCCAGAGGTTCCAGGAGGGACTTTTATTTCCAGCTGTAGAGTAAAGTACGTTCTTTACATTTGGTCCCGTCCTGACTGGCCCAAGAGCCACAGTATGTGCAATCTTTTGTTTGATTTGTCTGAAAGCTTGTTGTTGTTCAGGACTCCATTGGAAGTTGTTCTTTTTACGGGTTATAAAGTAAAGAGGGCTTACAATTTGGCTGTATTCAGGAATGTGCATCTTCCAGAAGTTTATGGTTTCCAGAAAAGTTTGGGTTTTTTTTTTTGTTTGTCGGTGGAGCCATTGCTATAATCTTATTGATGACATCTGTTGGAATCTGACGACGTTCATCTTGTTATTTCACCCCTAGGAACTGAATTTTTTTGGCAGGTTTCTTGACTTTATTTCTCTTGATGGCAAAATCAGTCTCAAGGAGAATTTGGATGATCTTTTGTCCTTTTTCAAAAACTTTTTTTGCTGTGTTCTCTCATACGATGATGTCATCGATGTACTGTAGGTGTTCTGGGGCCTTGCCCTTCTCTAGGGTGGCTTGGATCAGTCCATGGCAAATGGTTGGACTGTGTTTCCACTCTTGGGGCAATCGATTCTAGGTGTACTGCACACCCTTTCAGGTGAAAGTAAACTGTGGCCTGCACTCTGCTGCCAAGGGAATGGAGAAAAACGCATTAGCAATATTAATAGTGGCGTATTACTTCGCTGTTTTGGACTTTAGTTCATACTGGAGTTCTAATATGTTTGGTACAGCAGCACTCAATGGTGGCGTGACTTTATTCAAGCCACGATAGTTCACTGTTAGTCTTCATTCTCCATTAGATTTACGTACAGGCCAGATAGGGCTGTTGAAGGGTGAGTGTGTTTTGTTGATCACCTTTTGGCTCTCTAATTTCCTGATTATCTTGTGAATGGGGATTACAGCATTTCGGTTTGTCCTATACTGTCGCCTGTGTACAGTTGCGGTGGTTATAGGCACTTGTTGATCTTTGACTCGGAGTAGTCCCACAACGGAAGGGTCTTCTGAGAGGCCAGATAGGGCAGATAATTGTTTGGACTTTTCTTCAATCACCGTGGCTACACCGAAAGCCCATCGGTACCCCTTCGGGTCTTTGAAGTATTCTTTTTTTAGGTAGTCTATATCAAGAATGCAAGGGGCTTCTGGCCCTGTCACAATGGAATGCTTTTGTCATTGGTCTCCTGTCAAGCTCATATTGGTCTTTACTACTGACAATTCTTGAGACCCTCCGGTCACTCTAGAAATAGAAACAGCCTCTACACTCTTATGTTCCGATGGCATTAAAGTATACTGGGCACCAGTATTCACTAAAGTCCGGTATCTCTGAGGATTCGATGTGTCAGGCTATCGAACTCACACAGCCCAGTAAACCTTATTATCTTCCTGGTCCTTATTCTTCTCCTGGCAGAAGGCAGGGCCCTTCTATTGGTCTTGATCAGAGTATTCATTGTCTGACTTTGACTTTGCTTTTTTAGAAGCTTTCTTGTTACTGTCAAAGCGGACTTCTATTTTTTTGTGTTTCAGGGATTGCAGGGCATCTGCATCAACTACATAGACAACCTTTTTGTTGTCTTTTTTTTGTTGTAATTTTCTTATTCTGTCCTCAAGTTTGGAAGTGGGTGCACTATCCTACTTTTTCATGTTTTTTCTTTTATCACGTAGATAGGATCATAGTTGGTTGCGTGATTTCCGTCTGGGGTATTTTCTCCTTCTGCGTGCTAGGAAAGGAGACTGTGAATGAGGCCGGGACCAAGATTGAGGTCGAAATCGTGGTCGAAACCACTTTATTGGTCTGCCTCCGTAGTTTCTATAATTTATGTAAACTATATCATTTTTGTTTTTATAGTCATTTTCATATCCAAAATATTCATAGGGCTTCTCCAGTGCTTCCTTAGGACGGGTAGGTCGGTTTTGGGCATCAGAGGACCTTTCTAAATTTTCGGCTATAGTCTTTATTCATGAACACATGGTGTCCACAGTTGGTTCATCTGTTTTTGGATTGTAAATTGATATCAAATAGTTGAGGTACGATGCAGGGGCACCTCTAATCACTTGCTTCTATATAGGCTCTGTACAGGCAATCTTTTCTGGTTCTAAACAGTCGTAATAGTCTGAATTGCAATATATGAGTTCTAGCATGGCTAATTCTTTTAAGTATTGGACGCCTTCTTCTGCAGTTGTCCACTTCTTTGGCGAACTCATTAAATATTCTTTAAACGGGTATTTTTCCCTCATACCGTGGAGGATTCGGAGCCAGAGATTGAGATTGTATGTTTCTTTTGCGATTTCCTGTTCTATTTCACGGTCCATAGTGAGGGATCTTAGTTGTTGTGCTTCATGATCTTTTAATAAGTGACTTTTGGCCCCATTATCCCAGCATCTTACCAGCCAGGTGAGAATTTGTTTATCAGGCCGGCGGCTGTAATCCCGTCGTAGATCCCGGAGCTCTGCTGGGGTCATTGTTCGCAGTACCTTACTCGTTCGCACAACTTCTGTTCCGGAATAAGGGTCTCTTCTATGTGGAATCATTTCTACTTCTCTTTTGATGCTTCTACGTGGAATCGCTTTCTCTCTCTCTCTGCCTCTTTCACGTGGAGGCAGAGACTGAGTATGTAGCGGGGATAGGTTTCTGCTCCGTTGTCTAAGTTCTCGAGGTGGAGGTAGCGAGTAGTCCTTCAGATTTTGGGATGAAGGTCTCAACTGTTCTTCTGTATTCTCCGCTGGAAAGTCAAGAAGAGAATATTTGGGTATCAGTCTTTTCTTTGGTGGTTTATTGGCCATCTGTGCTGCCGCCCCTTCTTCCATTAGGTGTGTTTTCTTTTCTTTTGGGCGTGTTCTTAATTTTTTTGGGCGCGCTCTTTCTTTCACTGCTGCTTCTTCCTCTTTTGCAGCCGTCCATTCGTCCACTACTACATAGTTGGATGGGATAGGTTCCATGGGGCTGGCAAGTCTTTTTGCTCCTTCTTTTTCTTCTTCTTCTTCTTCTTCTTCTTCTTCTTTTTCTTCTTCTTCTTCTTTTTCTTCTTCTTCTTCTTCTTCTTCTATACGCCTTAATCGTGGAACTAGGCCTGTAGCTTCTGCACTATCCCTTATTCATATCTTCTTCTTAGTTAGGGGAGCAATAGTGATTTTCGGGTTGGTAGTTTGAGTTCCAGTGTCCACGAGATTTACGGTCTGGATTCCAGTTTCAACGGATTTAGCAGAAGCTGTGCTAACTTCAAGTTGGGTTTGTGTTTCATGCTCAGTTGAATTAACGGAGACAGCACTAACTTCAGGTTGAGTTTGTGTTTCATGTTCAGTCAGCTTAACAGAGATGGTGTTGATTTCGGGTTGAGTTTGTGTTCCACACTCAGTCAGTTCAACAGAGATGGTGCTGATTTCGGGTTGAGTTTGTGTTCCACACTCAGTCAGTTCAACAGAGATGGTGCTGATTTCGGGTTGAGTTTGTGTTTTATACTCAGTTAGTTCAACAGAGACGGTGCTGATTTCGGGTTGAGTCTGTATCCCGACGTCTGTAGACTTAATAGGGGCATTATTTGTTTCAGGCGACATAGTTTGACTTTCTGTCTCTGCCCTAGGCTTTTGATAGTGATCTATGGCAGCTCCATAAGCTGTCACTAGACCCCAGCATAAAGCAAGGAGCTGCGTATTTGGATCATCGTATGAAAGACACCCTTCAACTAAACAACGTGCCATCTCGTCAGGATTAGACACTTGTTCTGGCGTGAAGTCCCAAACAATGGGAGGTGTCACACGCCCTACCAGTTTGCTGAAATTTACCCATGCTCCTTGCTATCTAGAAACTGGTTTTTCCAAGACCCTTCCCAAAGTTC
>NW_020955899.1:554869-581191 GCF_003031625.1 Empidonax traillii | reverse complement strand
AGCCACATTATTAGCAAAGGTTTTCTAATATCTGACATGAGTCTTTCTAGCCTGTCCAACATGAACTTTTCAACCCTGCTACTACTGGAATCATTAGGCACGAACATGAAAAGCAATTTGCCCCCATAAATCATTTACCATTTTCCTCTCTGAAGTATTCCTAGTATTTAGTGTTTTCCTTATAATGCAGTTTCCAAAGCTGGGCACAGTATTAGAGCAAAACCTTTACTAGTGTGGTGCAGAGAGTAGGAACTGCTTCTTGTGTCTTGCAGGCCATATTCTAATACATACACTCAATGTTAAGATGTTGTTAACTGCTTTCCAGCTTGTGATCTCCCTTGAGTTTCTAATGAAATATTTCCCGTGAATTGTTTCCCTAGGCATTTGTAAAATTCAATATCCTTAAATAAATACCTTGTACTTATTCTAGTTGAATGTTGTCCTTGTTTTCCGGAGCACTCCACCATAGCTCATTTTGTATTGCAATTCTGACCCCAAGGCAATCTTTTTTTTCTCAGGCCCTTGTTATCTGCAAATTTAATAGCATGTACTTTGTACTTTCTGTTCAGTTGCCCAGGTAGTAAATGAGGCTATTGAGCAATACAGAATCCAGGACATATCATAGAACCTCACACTGGTTTGGTTGGAGGTGAGACCTAAAGATCATTCAGTTCCAATCTCTCTGCCATGGACAGAAACACTTCCACTAGACCAGCTTGCTCAAAGCCCCAACTAAACTGGCCTTGAGCACTTTTGGGAATGGGACATCCTCAGCTTCTCTGGGCAATCTGTGCCAGTGCTTCACCATCCTTACAATAAAGATTTTCTTCCTGTTTAAACCTACCCTCTTTCTGTTTACAACCTTTATCTCTTTTCTATCCCTTTATCCCTACTGAATAGTACAACCTTCAGTTTTGATAATCAATGAAAGATAACTATTATCTGAATGAAGTTTTCTAACTGGTGCTATATCCAAACTCTGGTGGCTGTATCATATTTTAGAAAAGTGAAGCCTAATTCTAGTTTTGCTTAAGAAATTCTATGTGATACTTGACAAGCACATAAAGGGCTTGTGTGAAAACAAATGCTTCTGCCTGTCATGCAGTCATGGAAAAACCTGTATGGGTTTCAGAGTATTTGTTCATAACAAATTTGTGTTTGTATGTCTTAATTTAAGTGCTTATTTAATCATTTTTAGCAGAATATCCACGATAAGCTAAGCTATGTTAGTTTATAAGAGTTTGACTCCTTTTTAAGGAAAGACACTGTGTTTGCCTTTTTTCTCTGTCCTCCACAGCTTCTCAAACAGAGCAGGCACTCCTCTGATGCTGCTTTGACCAGTTCTAAGGTGTTGTTTATCAAGCATGCTACTTCTCTGCTCCACTCATTGTAAGCTGTAGTTACAGACTGAGAAACTGAATGTGTGAAAACATTAGTTGCATTTTATTATAGCCTGTCTGTATATAGCTTTTTTCAGGACACAGAACAGGTACAGTTATAGGGTTGGCTAGTGGTGTAGGAAAAAATGGGTTCTACATTCACACAGGTGTTTTTTTTTTTTGGTTTTTTTTTTTTTTTTTTTTTTTCTGTGTTCTGTGGATTGAAACATGCACTAAGACATACCTGAAACACCTTAATCTAACTGTGAATTCCTTACTGAGGTTGTAAGAGGGTAATTAGAAAGTAGTTTGATTTTACTTGTATAATGTGCTACATTCACTATTCCCTGTTCCAATAAGATTATGTCCAATTAAAATGCAATTACTTCTAGATTTCCCCTGAAAAATGATGGCACAAGGGACCCTTTCTCAGGCTTGGGGAACCCTTTCTTGTCCCCATTCACCCTTTCCTATCAAAGCATGGTGGAATTTTGGTGGGGTTTTTTGTGGATAGGCAATTTTTCTAATTGGGATTTTATAATGAAGATAAATCAGTAAGTAACATCAGCTGGTGGAAGTAGATTTGGTGGTGCAAATTATCAAAGAATTCTTTAAACTTTAGGAGGATTTTCTCCAGTAATAGCTAGACTTTCCCTCTTGGCATCTCTGTCTTCAGCCTCCCTTCTGTTCACCATTTTCATCCTTACACAGCCTTCTGTGCTTTCCTTTTATATAGTTTCCATCAGAGTAAGTTTTTGTTCTGCTTGTTTTAAGGTCTGATAAGAAAACCAGGGTCACTAATAAAAAGTGAAAAACCATGGCAATTCAAATTGAATTGGTCAGAGAAAACAGCCAGGTTATGAAGATCTGTGAACTTTGTGCAAAGTATGGTAGTGCCTGTGTATCTCCTCCTCTGGAAGGCCTTCTCTTAAAACACTTGAAGTTTGATGTGGCTTTGTGAAATTTGAGGTAACTAGATTTCATTGTTAATTTGGGTTCATTTTGCAAACAATACTTTTACAGACTTTTTTTCTTGTATTCCATATTGTCCATTTTCAACATTATTAAAGTTATAAAGTGATCCTAGGCTGAGGAATATTTTGTCCAGAAACAGCGGGGTTATATGCAGATTTGGGTTATCTCCTTCAAAAAAACAAAAACAAAAACAAGAAAAAATCAGGAGAGGAATTGCTTATACATTGAAACAATCATGTCATTTTCATAGGCTAACTGCAGTCAGATGACCTTTAGCAGGATGATACTCTACTAGGTTTAAAAACAGGAGGAAGGATAGCACCTGCCCCCAAACAAATGTTTAAAAATATGAAACAATTTGTTCACCAAATATAGGAACTGTCTGTCTTTTCCTTCTGCATCACTGGCCATTTGTGTAGCAAGCATGAGATTCTCTGCCAATGAAATATATTTCTGACACTGACAGATGTGTCATCAAAGGCTGAAATAGCCAAACAGGCTACCCTTCCTCTGCAAGACACCTGGACAAGGCTGACTTGCAATGCCAAACATCAGCATACATCTAAGTAAAAAATTGGCTGTAATGTGTATTTTCTTTTTTCTTTCCTTCCAAGAAATGGTATTAGAAACATAACCGTGGAAATTCATGAAGTTTCATATTTTATATGTGAAAAGACTTGACAAAGGGAAAGACAGATATCCTGATGAGAGGGGCCTTCATCTGGGTGTGCAAACAAACAGCCTGTTTGTGTTGGATGAGTATGGACACGTGTGGTGGACATTACATTTGTAAAGTTAAGTCTTGGGAAAGCTTATAAGATTTGTATTACCTTTCACATGCTCTTGCAAAACTCTGGGTGAAGCTTTCATTGTATCTGTAACCAGCTCATGAAGCACAAGATAAAACATCTATCAGTTAATTTTGGCATATCTCTATTTGTAAAAGAAACATCATAGCAGCATTCATCAACTTTAAATGCTTTCACTTTCTAGTGACATGAAGAGTGCTCCTGAGAAGACATAGTTTCATTTAAGTGCAGTCAAAAATATTTTAAGACACATTAAACATTGTTTCTTTGCTTTTAGAAGGAAGTTTTACTTCGAGGAAAAAACTTCTTGCATCATGGGAATCAAATGGACATCTTAAAAAGCTGCAAACCTAAAGGAACAGTTTCATTAATTCTTAAATATCAAGTTGAAGAAACATATTCTTCTGTTGGACTCCATTCTCTTCCTTTTCATTATTATAGTGAATGAACCTAAACAGGTACAAATCCCAGGAAGCATTTCAGATGCCCAAGCATTTGTGACAAGTGCAAAACGAGATGATGTCTTATTTAGCTTCTCATTTTCATTTGTATCTCAGGCATGATCAATTATCAAATACATAATCCTCAGGCAGATGTCTCAGATACATCAGTGCATTGCCTATGAGCCCATGGTGACTCAGTTATCAGGACTTCTGTTTCTTTGCAGAAACACTTTGATTACTGAAGTCCAGAACGATATTCTGTCATGGTTATAAAGACTCACCTTCCACCAAGATTTGATTTAGACAATTAGATCTTTCTCCCAGTTTTCCCTGCTGCTGTACAAGTCATGTTTATTAACAGTTCTGTTCATGATTTGGATCTTATAGAGCAATATTTTGTCCTGTTCCTAATACCCTCATCTTTGAAGTACCTGGTTTTCCTATATCTGATATCCCAGGCCTTTTCCTCCTTAATAATGTTACATTTCTCATCAGCCTAGTGGCTATCTCTCAGTCTTCCATCTCTTCTTTAGTTCTTACAAGAAACCACATTTTTCACAACTTTTTTTTTAAAATTTATTTATTTATTTATTTATTTATTTATTTATTTATTTATTTATTTATATTTTATAGAACACTTATCTGACATTCTGGATAAATCAAAACTACAATGCTTCTTTTGTTTGGAAAATAATTTATCTAAACAAGAAGTGTCAGATTAGACTTGTGTACTTGCACACTTCTTGCAATTTTTGTGGTAGAGATGATTACCATAACATTCCATAACAAGTTTAATAACTGAGCTTCCTATACAACTGCTATAACTATTAGGATATGTCAGGATAATCTTCCTGAAGTAAGCTAATAAAAAATCTCCAATGAAAAGAACTTCCATAGAAAACCAAAGCAGAGAAGTAGTCAGTGGCTGTGTCCAATAAATATAACCAAGAAACATATATTTGCTCAAAACATGTGATTCAGATCCATAGATGATGCATAAAGTACATGTGAAAGTTAAGAATGTGTTTTCATTTATGCATTCCATTTTTGGCTGAGGTCTGACACTAAATTATTCTGCAAAGATATCTCTCAGGTTATCCAGCCCTGCTAATACTCCAATAAGAGAATTATTCCTTCAGATAACATTGGGAACATTTAGATGATATTTTACTTTTAAAAGATAAAGTGGCTCTTCTAATTAGCTTTTAACACAAAAGAACAGTTCATAACCTGAAAGATTATAGAAATACCCACTTTCAAGTACTGTAAATTGATGCATAGTTCAAACATAAATGCACTATGATGAAAACAATTGAGGTTGCTAAGAGACAAAAATTCCATGGAAAGTAAATCACTAGTTTTAACTCAGTTTATTCAAGCAATGAAGTTGAATATATTCTTGTATCACTATCTCATATGTGCATACCAAAGTCTGAGATTACAGCCTGAGAATTTACAATTCAAGTACATATATTCATAATAACAATGTTCTTTCACATAAGCATTTCACAGCTGGAAAAAAAGCCAAGGTTTCAGTTATAGGAATTCATGTTCTCCATAGATCTCCAGTATATCTCTTATTATGCATTGAAATGATGGACACTTTACTCCAATGAAAAAAAGTTAATAGGTCCCTGTGCCTTATGCCTGAGGAGTAATTGTCAGTTATACAATACTATTTTTTCCCAAACAGGGAAAATTTTACTTTCAATCTGTAATACTGCTATGACATAGGGCCATATTTAAAAGGCTGTAAATGAAGCTAAGGCCTAGTGAAAAGAATTAATGAATTAAAAAAAAAAAAATCAAATATAAGAATCAAATATAAGTTTCTGGTTAACATGTTCATGTATTAAAAATATTAAACATCTAGGATAAGAAAACTATAATGGTATTTTCTGCTTATTTAACTTTAATCTGAATTTCTGGGTGCTAAGCATTGACACAGAAACGACAGCTGCAGTAACTTTAGGCAGAGACAAGTTGAGATGCTTCTAAATCAAAAGAACTGCAACTGATCATGCCTTGGATGCTCTTCTGCAGCCTCTAACCATTGGGGTTTCTGAGGACCTACAGTGTTTAGTACTCTGTCTCTCATAATGGTGCTGTCTTTCATGAGATGGGAAAATAATAGGACATTTAATTTTTTCTGGTGCCGGTGCAACCAAATGTTCAGGTGTTTTCCTGTTGCACTGAAATCCTCCGTCCCTGCCTATTTGCTTAATGTCTTCATGAAGTGCTTGGGAAGGAAAAGCAGTGCCCAGAGCAGGGAGTGCCCAAAGATGAAAGCAGCTAAAGCAGATGCCTGGGAAGCCGACTAAGGTCAGCCTGTGGAGAAACAGTGAAAATAGGATATGTATTAAATGTCATTTCTCTCCAGGGCTGAGGTACTTCATGCAGGGTGGCAGATAGGTGCCACTTGAGACTCTCACCTCTGCGTCTTTCAGCAGGGCTGGCACCTCCACCACTTCTTTCTTTCTAAAGCAGAAGAAGGAACAGTTTCTTCTTTTAAAACTGGAGCTTGAGCCTTATGCTGCTGTTCTGGTGCAGTATTTTAGCACTTGCTCAGAACGTGGCATCCTCACATTTAATTATCTCTTGTACCCAAGTGAATTCAGGCTTCTTGTGTCCCTGGAAACATCCTAGCTTTAAGTTATTGTTGGGTTATGACGTTCTCCACTTCTCTGGGTTTTGTACTTACTGAGCAGCAACAATTCCCTATTGGAGGTGGCGTAAGATTCAGTTTCTGCCCTGCTCAGCAGGGTGTGAAAGGCAGAGCTGCAACTGCCTCATGGCTCTGTTCCTACAGAATTAAATGACAGAAAGAGCAGGCCCTATAATTCTATAAACTGCAATTCACCTACATGATTTTTCGGCTTTGGTTTATCGCTAATTACAATCCCCCACAAACACAATTATAGGTCATTATATTTTAGCGAGGCAGCAGAAATTTTCATGAGCAACAGGCTACGCTTTGTGTGGTGCAACTCGGATCACAATGTCCCACACAGCATGGCCGTATGAAGTGCAGAAAAATGGCATATAGCAGAGGGAGGAGATAATTTTAGACCTTTGATTTGGATGCATGTGTTGGTACCTCAGAGCCACTTTGTAGTAAAGGCAGCCTTTAGAGAGTAATTGAGAACAGCTGAGCTGGGAGCCTCCCTCACTCCTACATGGGCTCCCACCTTAGGCACAAAGTTAAATACCTGAAGTAAGGAGAGTGAATGTTGCCATTTTCATTAAGCTTAGTAGACAAGACAAAAAGGCCAAATTATCATGTGCTGATGCCCTAGCAACCTTCCTATGTAGTGTCCTTGCTGTAACAGCAGAGAATTTGGTCCCGTAAGATTCCTTCACTGTTTGCCAAGAGAAAGGTTAGGAATAGATGAGAACAAATATCCTGAGAGAACAAAATCTTTAGGATTTTTTATTGGATTATTCCTTAAATAGTGAAAAGCTACATGGAAAGCCTGAAGCTAAATATTTCAAATCTCTATTTTGTTGGTGGAAATTAACCCCTTCCTGAAAAGCATAACCCAGGATTCACTCCGCCTCCTCAATGTGTGTGTCTCAGCTGCAGAACTTACCACTCCAGTAACTTGGGTTTATGAAATTCTGAGTGGCTGCTGCTGCCATTCTTAGTCCCAGGGCTACTGCACTTCTCTCAGCAGCTCAGTTAGGCTGGTATGTTTCAACCACCTTCACTTGCAGTGGCAATGGACAAAGGAGCACACAAACCACTTTTAATTCTGCAGTTTCACATTAATGCAACTTAATGCAAAAATGCATGGATCTTTACTGGGGCTTTAGAGGGGGGCTTCCGAAACTTTGGGTATAGTAGCACTGCAGAGGAACTTGAATCAATGCTAAAATGTGTTATTGGGGAACTGCAGGCTGTGCCCATCCTGGTAGGGTCATTGTGGAAACAGAACTAGTTCAAGTTAGCTCAGATGATAAGTATGTGATTTTCTTATAGAAAGTCCAAATGGGATTGGGGATCCTCATTCACACTATCTCCTGAAAGATCTTGACATTATGGGTTACTTCTGCTATGCAGTTTCTGTTAAAGTTGCCATAAATTATGTGTTATCCTCAAAATTTCTTTTCATCTTGTGGCAAATTTTTGAAATAGAGCCACGGAAATGCAGAGGTTTGTTTAGAACATCTTATCTGAGATGCTGTAACACTTCTTTAGGTTTATAGCAACAGTTTTAGTTTTGAGGATAGCAAAACTACAGTAAATATGCAACCAGCATAGGAAAAGCATGCACAGGTAAGAAATCCAAAGTAATGCTTCCCATCTACTGTTGAAATGGGTAGAAAGTGTATAATATTTTTCCCCACACAGAATTAAAAGTTATAATATTAAATTATTGAGTGCACAAGGAAACAGGAGTAACATTGTATTATATTCATAATTACTTTAGAAACACATGTGCAGGACTTGCAGAGTTTCATTTGACTTTGCCATATTACACTCAGTGCTTCCAGTGTGTCATGAGTGGATAGCTATTAAAAACTTAATACTAGATTTTATGGTGTATATATATATATATATATATATGTAACAGACTATACTTCAAAATATAATACTTTTTAGATTATTTAATTCTAAAAGAATTAACTAGAACTGGTGATCATTGAGTAATGTAAGTACAAGAAAGTCTGTGTTATCCTTTCCTTTCTTAGTTAACATTAAGAAATATGTTATATATATGACCTTACAAACAAGTACTAAGATTGAATTTTGGATTTTACAAAAAACCAGAAATATCAGAAACATCTCAGAGGAGTCTGAAATATGTTTTGGCCTTTCTCTAGTTCAAGAATGTATTGGCATGTTCCAAAATCAAGAGAAATGTAAATATACAATTAAAAAAAAATTCTAATATGTGTTTTTGTTTTGTTTCTTTTAATCAAGGTGATAGCAAACAGACAAAATAAGCAGATAAAGCTACTGTAAGTAGAAGACTAGATTAGATGACCTTCAGAGATTCACTTCAACCAACATTCCTGTGAGTAAATTAAAATGTATTTTATCAACCTTCAGTGCGTTACATAATTTTGACTTTCATCTCATTAAATCAAGAATTTTTGCCTCAGTGTTGAGCCAGCCTGGGACTTCATTGTCCTGGATTCAACTTTGTGCTCTGTTACAGGCTTCCTATGAGAAGCTTTCTGGGATTTGAAAAGCCCTTTAGCTCATCTCAGGGTGTGTCTCAAGAGACATGTAAACACAGCATTTCTAGATGTGTTCGCTCTGTAGTCCAGAAGCCTGTAACAGTATCACCCCTGAACCGAGCTCAGGATAAAGCAGAGTCATCCCCCTCCTGCATTATGACCGTGACACTTCTGGAATAGCACGGAGGAAGTATATCAGCATGGAGTGATTTGATTTTTAGCCAAACATACTCACACAAGTGGGTTTTCACATTTATTACAGAAGGATTTCATGGATTTACTAACCTCAGCCTTATATAGTTGGTGACAAAAAATAGTTTTTTTTTTCTTAAGAAGCAGATATATCCTATCACAAAAGTTTTTCAAAAACTCCCTGAATGCTGGTATATGAGATATTTGAATAGAATCTTGGAATGGTTTGTGTTAGAATGGACCTTAAAGACCATTCAGCTGCAACGCCACTGCCATGGGCGGGACACTAGACCAGTTTGCACAGAGCCCCATCCAACCTGGCCTTCAACACTGCTCTCATGGAGATTAAAGGTAGGTAAAGGGAAAAAAAAATTACAAGGAGGGGATGCTCTACTGCACTCAATGCTCTCATTATTCTTGACTTTTTTTTTATAGCGATAAATTTTCATTGAAAGAGGATTGCCCCTAAAAATTTTATTCAACATGTATTTGAGATACTGCAAACTAATGCTAGTTTAGATGTACCAAATGCAGGTGGGATCTGCGTAAAACTTTCGCATATTGTACAATAGAGTCACATAGATATGAAACTGGCATATTGGGGATTGTGGATTGACAAAACAGAAGCATTGAAATGGCTGTAAAAGTGAGCTCTGCAAAGAGAATCCTACTTGTGGATTGCCGTAGCAATACATACCAGCTTTTAGCAATCAGGACTGAAGTGTCTCTGGTCGTGCTTAAGAAATCGCAGCTTTGATAAACACATTCAGATTTTCAAGGTAACACCCCTGTAAAAGAAAAGAAGAGGGAAAAAAATTACCATGGCCAATAATAATTTACACATGCTAAAGATATTTAAATTAGAAAATTATTTTAATATCATAAAATAGTCATGCAATATAATGTCTAGCGATTTGAGTCAGAAAAGGGTGAGCAAAGGAAAGATTTGTATATAGCTTTCACAACAGATGGTCAAGAATGCGATCAATTCTTTCTCTCTTAGAAACTTTAAATTGACATTAAATGTATTTGAAGGCATGCTTAATCTAAGCATGAACTGCTAAGGTGGGTGTATAAATTATTGAGCAAAACAGTGTGTCATAATTTACCTAGAAAATCAAATTAAATTTCCATGAATTATGGCTTTAAAGCATATGAAATGACACAACTGACACTAATAAGAAGAAGTTATTCAAAAGCACTGGAATCCATGAAACTTGAGCAGCTCTGGGAGTTAATTTGAACATTTTCAGTAGAAAATAGGACTTGGGAGGTTCTATTACTGACATGTAAATCTTTGTAGGCAATTTTTACGAACATACAAAAATGTGATCCATCACGTTACAGCTCAGTGCCTACTTACTTACATGAATGTCTTAACTTCTTATCTATAATACAGAGAAATAATTACATTTTCATAGAAAACAAGGCTTGCCATTTCTCATTTTAGGTAGATAAAATATTGTTGAGAAGAGGAATTAAGAAAAAAACCCAAAACAAACCAACCTCCACCCCCCACAAAACATACAAACAAACCCCTATAACCCTGACTGAAAAATACTGTTTCAAATCTATTGAGTGACTTTGAAAAATTTGGCAATATAGGAATACTTTTAATTTGTTCTCTGTGTTTCAATAAGGTTAGTAATGATCAGTATTATGGGACAGGTACGTATTATCTGTATAAATAACACTTACTGCCTTGAGGTGGTTCAGGACTTCACCATTCATTCCAATCATACTAAACAGCAACATTTATACATTACAGAAGAAAAATAGTTTTGTGAGCCATTGCTGGACTACCACATTCAGGTATTTAGTAATTATTGTTCATATATTCTGAGACAGATGCAGTGGGCTATCTGTAGAAATTTGCATTGACTCTTCTTTTAAGAATTTTCATAATGATTTTAAGTTCTCTTGTCAAGAACATGCTTTTCTTGATAATTTTCCTCATTACTAGATGTTAACACACAAAGAAAACATCTATCTAGATATATATGTATATAGAAAGATGTATTTGTCTACTTTATTTCCAGAGCACTTAAAAATGACAGAAACACATAAATTATATTAAAATGACCATGAGATTGGATGGTTGTGTGTTTAATCTGTATTTGCAGCTGTTTGTTTTTGCAGTTTTTAAAGTGACTCCATGAACTCTCAAGCTGAGTCACTTCGGTGCTGCAGTTACATATGCATCAAGGCACAGAATTTGTAAGAAGGTGCACATGCACAGACATTGTGAAATGGGAAATATACTCCCTGGCACAGAGCAGAGCAACGAGTAGGGACTGGCCTCCATGAAGGTGAGCGTTGCTCAGAACTAATGTTGGAAAGCTGATGGAGATGGTCTGTGGCTTTATCCCTTGGCAAAAAAAGTAGGACGCTCTTTAGGATTAAGGGGGAAGTTAAAGAATGCAGATACTTAGTTCAAGTGTACCTTAAAAATAATTAGATCGTGATCTCTTTGTTAAAATGTATAGGCCTGTGCTCTGCCACATCTGTCCTGCAGGTGGTTATTAGACACTTTATGCACAGAGGAGTCACTGGGCTGAGAGTGGAGTTGACTGGAAAACATTAATATTGTGGGGCCACAAATTTCAAGAATTTATATTTAGTTTTAGCTCTGTAACAAAATGGAATTAGTCTTTGCTTTGTTTTCTTTTTTTTTTCTTCTTTTTAATGAGAAAAACAAGGGAAAGCCTAATATAATTAAAAATCTTCAGGATTGTTTTTTGCAGAACAGGAGAGTATGGATCTGTTGAATGATTTAGACTAGTGATTTGAACATAGATTTTGTTCCCATAGAAAATAAGTATAAGATTATTGACTCTTATAAAAACGTGACACCTGCCATTTTTTCCCATTTCCTTTATCTGTCTCTCTTTCATTCTCTTATTTTGACCAGAGTTTTCATCCAGAAGGTAATAAACGTTTTCTGAACAGAAAATGGTAAGTTTCAGGGAAACACTTTGGTTTCATTAAAGAACAAGTTTTCTTCAGGTCTAGCTGACATTGCAAAAATATATTCTTCCTATAACTTTGGAAAAAATTAATAATCTAGTTTTAGAGAAATACAGCGGAAGGATTAATCTCTATGTGCTCTTGACTCACCCACTGATTGGTATCTTCAGGCCACTTTGCTTCTGCTTCTGTTAATGTCACTGCTTGCACTGGGAATTACTGAACAAATAATTTTGCTTTGTTGAGGCTATTTTATTTTCAAATCAGTACAAAATATATGTTTTAGGAGCTCTTCACAACAAGAAGTAACATTTCATTTCTTCACAACAAGAATTAACATTTTACCATTATCAGGCTGAAGTTTTTTGGTGTTGTTTAGTTTTTCATGGTGGAAAATACCAAAATTTTGATCATGCACTTCAATTTGAAATTTAATTTGAAAGGTTATTTTATCTTGAACAAGCAGTTCTCCCACCAGAGGCAAGTTAGATCAATGTATTTCTGCTGTGGGAGATCAACATCTGAGAAGAATTTACCAAGAAATCTGCATAAGTAAGAAACAATATTTTAGGAAAAACACAAGGATTTGCTTTCATTCTAAGACTCCTGAACAAGTTCTAAAAAAAGGATCATAACTGTTGTTTACTCAGGTTGATTCCTGGGGCAAGATTTTCCCTGTTCCAATAAAGTAATTTCTGGTGTAGATGGTTTTTTACTTTTATTGCTTATGAGAAGATCCAAGATTCAGCTTATTCACCCAACAGGAATCTACACATAGATTAGTTTTCTGCCAGCCTGTTGTGCTGGATCAGCTCACAGAGGGATCTGCACAAGGTGCCAGAGATAGCAGAATGCAGGCAGAAGGTCAATGGGATGGGGGAGAGTGAAACTGAGATGAGAGATGGAAACTCTTCTGCTTGGAGGCAGTGAGTAGCTTGGTTAGTTCATCCCCTTTTATGAAACAGCATCTACAGTTAGGTGAAACAGATGTCTCATGTCCACAAGTGGATTTATATCTTGGTTGCCTGCATCTGAACAAGAAAGTCCAGACAGGTTTCAAAACTACTATAAGTGGTCAGTGGTGTCCAGTGACTTGGTAGATCCTGTAAAGCAGACTTCTCGCTCAGCTCTGAAGAAGGGAAGAAATGACAATCATTTATCTTGATTTTGCTAAAAATCAGGAAAGCACTAATTATTAAATTATGAATATTCATCTATAAGGGTTTAATATCACTTTTCACGTACCCCTAATGATCAAATGAGGTTCCACAGAGACTTAATTATTGAGCAGAGAAGGTTATAAAGGGCTTTTCAACTGAGAGTATTGGAAAAAAGTTATGCATGTATGATGTCCATGACCCTTTCTTCACATGTGGAGATTGAAACACTGAACTTCAAGACGAGCACAGATTTGTAACAGCTATTCAGTTTCACTATACTATAACAATAATAATGTTTCAAACTTTCATTAGGCATTTGCTTACTTACGCAGTTTTGGGGAGTTTTGGAAGGGTTGTCTCGGAAATGCGCTCAGCAGAAATCCGACAAAATTCGTCATAAAGATGGTTAGTAATCACATGTGATACGGGTATGAAATGAGATAGTCTTTGGCTCCTCCATCCATGTCCATTTAAATACAACAGAGCTAAGGCAGGAATCATTCTGCATTGAAGGTTCTGGGATGTGGGGATGGTACTTGCATCAACCCTTGGTTTAAGGCAAAGTCCCCACAGACATGAAACAGCCCAGCACAGTGGAAATGGGACAGCTAGCAGATTTCCAGAGTATGCTTTGGGACTGGGGGCTATATGGTTATACTGAACTGGCTTCTTCCCAGGGAATTTAATCTCCACTTTTCAGATGTCACTGCACACTTGAGCATTTCATGTCAATTGTCCTTTTTTAAAGGCAAACTGCTCCTGCGACTGTGGCACAAAATCGTAGTCATACTGTGACGTACCTGGTAAAGACCCACTGGCTAAATATTGTCCTGTTTCAGGCCTGAAGTAGTTATTTTCTTTGTGTGACAAAGTTTTCTTTGGTTTTTGCCAAAATGTTTTAAGAAGTATTTGTCAGAACTGCCAGAAGCATGAGATGGGCATTGTCAGCTCTCTCAGCTCAGCTCACCCTCTCTGGATGGGGTGGAATGTGCCATACTGCCTGTAGAACAGGGTGACTTCACAAAGATGGAACACAAATCATGTGTTCTTGGAAGGACAAATCATTTTGAGTTAATCTGAAATTAAGTTTCCTGGAGTTTTAAAAAAGTGCTAAAATATTTCCATTTCGTAACAACTTTGTTTCAGCTGTGGGTTTTTTTTTTTTTTTTCCCTCTCTTCATTTGGGCATGAACTGAAGAGGTATTATTCATACAGCTGTAAATTTTAAGTCTTGCATATTTTACACTGCACATGCCGTCACTGAAGATGGAGGTTTTTGTCTTTAATCCTTTCAAAACATTATATCATTTTGTGTTTATAAAATCTAAGTCAAGGAAAATAATCCAGAATTTGGGTATTACATTTACAGGATAAATTGCTATTAGTATCTCTGGGTTTTCAGGCAGAATTCCTGAAATCCCAAGAGGTTAATACACTCACTCTGGGCCACACAAATAGCCCAAATGGGATTCTGCATAATTTTTCTGGTTTTTGGTACAAAACAGCATCATCTGTGTTTCCTTTGCTATAGGAAGTGTAATTACAGAAGTTTATGCAGATAAAACTTGAAGTGCATTTTATCAAATTATTTTTTTTCTGAGGTATTGCTCTGGGAAATCAACCAAAGCAAGCAGTAAATAGCAATTGATTTACACTGAGTTTTTACTAATGCTCTCCATGGTTTTTATATTATAAATCTTCTTTATTTTATGACACTCTTCAACTTGGTGATTTGGATAAGAGCACATGAATAGTCAATGTGGCTCATAAAGTACAAAAAGCAACTGCATTTCATCTTACTCTAGGAAAAGATTATTATCTGTTTCCAAGCAAACAGAGGCTGGGGATGCATAGAAGCAACCTCGTACATGTCTGTATTCTTGTTAGTTTTATCTTTCACTGTAGAATTTCCATGATCAACAGTTTGATTTATATCTCTCAGTTGCTGCTCTTTTCCTTTAGAGGCAAAAACAATGTTTAAAGGTTCTGTTCACTTTACGTGTATTACACCCTGCACAGTTCCGTCTGTGGCATGCATTTTAAATTGTCAGATAAAAAAACATTTCACAAAGTACTGAAAAAAAAAATTCAGACATAAGGAAGCCTCTGTCAGCCTGTGAATCTTCTCATTTTGGGAACGTTTGTGTGAAAAGGAAATATGGCATTTGAACTTTCAAAAATACCACATGATTAATTGAATTGTGAGCATAGCCAGCTACTCTTTCGAGGCACCACACAACCAGAAGGAGGAGGGATAGGCCTGCCAGATACATTCCTGCTCAAGCATGGGTAAACCATGGCACTTTGCTCTTTCTCCATTCTTGGTTATAGACTGCAGATAATCTGGATCTCATAAATACTTGACACACTTAGAAATATTTCCTTGTAACCCTTTCTTCAAAGTGAATATTGAAGAGAGCACAGATGGAGTCAGGCGGATTTTTCACATTAATTCCTCTTTAAAAAAAGAAAACAAAGATTTTTCAAATTTTATTATTCTTTTCACAGGAATATCTGTGATGTTTTAATATGACCTTACCAGAAATCTTTTCTCCCCCTGAATGCCAAGCTGTAGACAAGCCAAAATCAGATTTATATGGCTTGCACATTTTGCTTATTAAAATTTATATCATGATATGCAAGTCTCACTTTATTTTGAAAGATGGTTTGCTTGTATAAAACAACATTAACATTAGTAAAACATTACGAAGGTTAAATTTCTGATTTTTTTTCTTCAATAAAAGATTTTAAGAACAGCAAAAATGCTCACCCATATCACAGAACTATAAACATTTCAGGCCTGTAGCAGATCTGCAAAAAAGTACAGAACACGAAAGAGTTTCAAGAAATATGCTGAAAAGTGTTCTAAGGCACTGAATGCTTCATCATTTGGGCAAATGGTGAACAATAAAGAATAGTTAGTTAACTCAGACTTTTGTATAATATTAGAAAGGTGAATTGTTGCACAAAATCAGTGGAAACAAACATGTTCTTATCACTCAGTGCTTGAGTTGATGATGCCGTGTTGGTGCGTCATTTGCAAGTCTGCGTGCTGAAAAAACAGGGCTGATGCTTCTGCATCAGCCAAGTAAGGGAGTTCTCTGATTCTGCTGCTGTAAAGCCCAGAGACTGGAGGGGAGGTGGTGGGGAAGCATTAAGGTATATACCACCAGAGGACAAAAAAATCTGTCTGGAAGTGGGATTTCCCTTTAAAAAAGTAGTTTTACACCAGATAGTGGATATCGAGCCAAGGAAAAATTGCTATTCTCTGTCTTTTATTGGGATTCACTTCATCCAGCTTCAGCTACCTGGTTTGTGCAAGCTGTATAGTGACAACAACTGTGTGCTTGTGCACACAGACAGTCATATAAACACATGGACAAAGCTCAGTGGTTCCCTTCAGTCTTTTCACACCCAAAACTGAGAAATCTCTGAAATGAGTATCTTATGTTTGATGACCTGTTGCCAATGCTGCTAAGCATATCTTCTGCATGACAGGAAAAGAACACTGCTGTTCCATACAGGAGAACTTTCTCAACATGCTCATTGCTCAAAAAAAGGCAATGAACCTTACTAGAATTGCTTTAGAGGTGGAAATGTTGTTGCATGTATACATAGAATAGGAAAGGAGATCCTTTCTCAAGAAAACTGTCTCATCTAATGAGCAAAGGCATTATGGACTTGAGAAACTGTAATGAGATCAGACTTCTGCTCCTGAGTTTGAATTTATTTTTAATGACACTTACTGCCAATTTGAAGACTACAAAAAGGATAGAAAATGTGTCATTCAAACTAAGGTGGTCACCTCTCATGAAAGGGGTATTGCTGTAGTTTTTTACTTCCTTCTCTCTTTTCAGGATGCACTTACCTTTGTGCAATAGTTTTTGCAGTGGGTCCATTTTGGAGCTGGCTGGCATTGTCTCTGTCAGAAAAGGGGAAAAGCCACCCCTGTAACTCTTCCTGCACCGCCCTCCCCCCCACCCCCAACAAGCTCAATACACCGGGGAAACTTCAGAGAGAGCAGGAAGGCAGACTCACAAAAAACAGCTCAGAATAATATAATATTACTTTAATAGGGAAACTCCAGCTAACATCTAAAAAGACTGAAAGGTATAAAAGCCATGATATTGTACTACCAAAGAGTTGCTAAATAAGTATGAAGCATAAGCTGCCTAAAGAAATTGAATCCAGACTTGCATAGGATTCTCTTCAAAAGCTTAATGTTTCCACAGAGGTCACTGAAAATGGTACCCTTGCAGGTTTTCAATCAGTTATCTTGTCAGGGTCCAATTGAAAGTGTCTTTTTATTCTATACCTAGTTAGCCTTACTCTCATTTGCCTCACTAACTGGGCTCTTGCAATGCCAGTGTAGGCTGTAATGATGTTCAAAGTCCCTTTCAAAGAGTTTTACATTGCTGAGGTTGTGGGAAGAGCTCTTCAGAGGAGAGTTAGGCTTGGCATGCCTGTTAATATTTTGTTACCAATTTATCATGAAAGACATTATCACTGCGATGGGTTTCAGGAAGCCCAGCCAGAATGTGCTCACATACAGTTGGGGACTACTGCCTTTGAGAGGCTTTTCAGGCAGGGACTCATCTAACACAAAAGATTTTAATACTGTATGGACAGTTGTGGTAAGTCATGCAACAGAAGACACAGGCGAAGAGTTAATATACATAATAGAAACAGAGAAAATTTATTTGGGTGAGTTGCAAAGACAACCAGGAACCTTGATGCAGACAGTGCTGTTCTTCTTTCTGCTTCTCATCTGTATTGAAATTGATAAAATCAAAATTATTCTGTGTCTTCATTTATCCATAATTTATTCTTGTCTCTCAAAGTTGCTTCAAAGATTCATAAACTGATTGGTGTTCATATAGTAATTAAAGTCCTTAGCTGAAGTAATTTGTAAGTGCTGACATGATAGAAAAAATACATATTGAAACCTATAGAAACTGAGGAGGGATTTCAGTGGTAGTTCATTTTATCAGGTATCAAACTAAGAAATACAGGATTGTTGGTAGTTTCATTATTTATATTGCATGAGAATGGGACTGTAAAATCAAAAAAAATTAATATAAAATCAAGCAAGTAATTGTATATGATAAAAACCATAGTAGCATATTAGAATTTACATTTTTTAATACAAGAAATCTATGGATGCTAATTCCCACAAATTAACACAGATGGTTGAATTTTTCCAGTTTGACAATACACACAGCGATGCACAACAAAACCTGTTATGTGTTACACAGGAGGTACTAAATCCTCTGTGAAAAGCTCTTTCTTCAGCTTTTGCTCAGTACAGACTCTTACAGGAAACTTCTAGTGGAAATTTTGTTGAATGAGGGTAACACTGGAACACTCTGTGAGGATCTCACAGTAGCTGAAGAAGATTTAGATGAAAATAAGTATCAATTATTTAGGGTTTGATGATTAAGAGAGGAGAAAATAAGTTCTGAAAACTACTCAGATCTAAGGATTTCACTGGGAAATTAAAGCTTGGCCAGGCTATTCTTCTAATACCCTAATGGTAATTAAGAATTAAGAGTTTAACGTGTGACAGCTTTAATGTGCATATGTAAACTGTGATGCAGCACTAAATCAGTGTCCAAAAAAGACTGGAACAGACTCATAAAAAAGGAGTGCATAATAACTTCATAATACTATGTTTCAATATCTTCAGAAACAGACTGCATAATAGTGAGTTATTGCTAATGGATAATTAATCAGGAACTTAAATTGCCTCATTTAAATTCGATATGTCATGCACTCAATTAGGACTGTTGAATGGGTTCCATCTCTACTATATACCAGCAGTAACATCTAATAGCCTATTAAAAAATGGCTGATATGCTTGGGAAATGGTATGGTGCTGTGAAATACCACCAGGATTTCTACGCTTTTGTCACAGCTTCAGAACTGCCAGCAGTTTCTGCCTAAATGATACAACGAAATAGCTAGCAGTATTTTAAATTTTTAAGGATTCTTATTCAGGTAAACTTTTATGCCTCCTTTCCTTGATTAAGATAAAATAAGCAGTTAGCTCTTATTCAACATTTGTTTTTGGCATGCCTGAGAGTGCTGTCTGTGTCGTACAGACAGAGAATGTAAGGCATGGGGAAACAGAATAATATAACATCATACAGCAGCTAATGGCAGAATTAGCAACAGGTCCCAGTCAGGTGCCAACAGGTCCCAAGCCTGTGTTCAACCCAGTAGATTGTGTTTCATCTGTTACTAAACTCCTTCATAAAGTCAAAATAAATGGCTTCAGTGGGACTGAAGATGAGAATGGGAATCATTTCCATAATTCTTTGGAAGGCTTTGTAATTCCTCTCTTGCTATCGTGGTAAATGAGATCCTGTGCATCACATGAAATAGAAGGATAAAGATAGTAGTCAGAGATTTCTTTGTACTGAGGCAGTTACAATACTTGCACCTGAATGTTTATGTTGCAGATGTTACCTTTTTCTCTTTTGATTCAACATGGTCCCTAGTCTTGTCATGACTTGTCATTCCCCAGATGAGAGAACATTGTTTGCAGTCGCAAGGTACAAGGTCTTTCAAACGTATCATATAAAACCCAGTGCTACCACCAAAGTAGCTTGGAGAGCTGCCATAGGCCCATTTAACTCACTCCTTTGCTTCAGGAAGAACTGCTACAAGAAGTTTTGCAGGTATAAGGTTTAATTCCAAATGTAAAATGTAGAATATTTTGCTTCAGATAAAATTTTCAAAAGGTACCATTTCAAAAGCCAAGCAGCCAGGCAAATGAGCCTATCACTATACCTTCACTGGTACCTGATGTAATTTAAAGCTAATGCCTATAACCCTTTTCCACTCTGTCATTAAATAGTTGGCAGATAATACAAGAGATCAGGGTGCTTTCATGCATTGCTCTATGCACATAAATTTATTGCACCTTCAGTTTGACTTGGGCTCAAAAAGGCATTCATCATTTTTGAACTTGTGTCTTGAAAGTCTAAATTCACCCATTCTGAAAATCTGTCCGAGATGTATTTATCCAGGAGGGAGACAAAAGAGAACTCCTGAAGCGTGTCATCCAAGTTCCATGAATACCATACTGATTTTTCTCATAAGGGACAGGTTTTTTCAGCTAAACAGAGTTTAGCAACATATGACATCTAAAACTGAAATGAGACTATAAGTAAGGAGCAGCAGGGAACTAGGAAAGGAACTGTGACTATAGTTTAAAATAGAGATTTTCACCAGATCTTATGGTATTCAAAATAATAAATAGCTGTGTTAGAAATCCTTGGTGTAAAGAGATTTAGCTAGTATCTGCTTCTAAGGACAACTTTAAGCTGCTACAAAGCCACGAGGTACCCAACCTTGCCACTGGAGCCCAGAGCAGATGGACCGTGAACAGGGACTTCAGATGCAGAAACGTTGCACAAACTCAAAGCAGGCACATCAGCTTGTAATGCAAGTTTAGCATTTGTGAATGTCCAGGCAAAGGATCAGGACTAAAACTGTTACACCTGCCCTATTTGGGTTTTTCAGGTAACTTACAAAACAGCAAGTAAAAATGGATTGACAAAGCAATCATAGCTGTAGGAACATATCACACAGTTGTAACATCTATGTTAACTCCTTACCTTGAGAATAAACCTGATTCAGACTTTGGAGGCTCTTTCTGCTTGTGATTCTATAGGTTGTATCCATTTTCTAGAACAGGTGAAGCTTGCTCTCAGTTACAAGGCACTGGAGGAGGCTGTGCAACCTTCCAGCTGTGGAACATGGGCATTGGTGACACCAGCAAGTGTTAATCACAGAGAATGCTGCACCCTCAGTTCCCCTAGAAAGTAGTTCTGGACTAAATTATTACAGTTGTGTTTTAATCAGAATGAGAATTGATAGTGTAGGAAAAAATATTAGTATTTCTAAGAGTAGAATTTGGAACATATGAATTGTAGACTACCCAACTGTCAAAGACATATATTACCTTGTATTTTGTTCTTATATTTTTCTTTTGCATCCTATGCAATTTAGTAATATCTCTGTGTTTGGAAATTTATACTTTCTTATGTCCTTGAGCAGCTGCTCCTTGTTCTCAGCAGGATGGCAATGGATGTTGCTTAACATATAATTTTAAACAGAACTATGTAATTGTCTTTATTACAAATAAACTATATGAATTTTCTAAATCTGTTATGACTGATTGTCAAAGGCCAACTTTAAGACTTTTCAGTTCCATAACTGGAGATTCAACTCTTCTGATTTAAATCCTGAAATCTGACAAAAGAGCATCTCAGCTCTTCTCAATGGCAATGTATGGTTTTGAACACAACACTTCATAACTGAGTATAATTTAATGCTAATTTTAACCTATGCAAAGATAAGAACTTCTTCTAGACTTCCGTTGCAAGTGTTTGGAAAGGCCCTTTCATTGCTGCTTCAGTGGCTAAGAACAGAAGATACAGGCAAAAGGAACTTCCCAGAACTGTTGTCTCTAAACTGGGAGTCTACTGAAATTATTTTCCTCTTATAACTGGAACCAATTCCTATTCCCCTTGAAGTCAAAATTATTCTAATCATTAAAGCCTGAGAATTATTTTTTGACATTATTCCCAAGAGAAATACGAAGTGGATTTTTCTTTTCAAGTCCCTCTTTGCAATCCAGACTCCTAGAAGCTTTTTTCACTGAGAACCCTCAGTGAAACATAGTCTCAAGAGATGATAAGTGAAGCTGAGCAGATTCCTAAGACTTAAGTTTCCAAATAGCAATTTACAATATGCAACACTTTACTCGGAGACAAATAACAGCAGTCTTGTGGTTCAGAAAACAGTTCCATGGGAGTTTCCTCCATGAATTTATTAAATAAATTAGATAAATCACATCAATTTAGTGTCTTCAGTGAAAATGAACTTCTGAAGCAAACCCTTGTCTGAAAAATCCTCTTTAGAATGCGATTGTGGTCTTGGCAACCTTAGCAGTTCTTAGAAATCTCAGTGTTTCAGAAAAAAAAATTAAGGAAACAGAACCTCAGGATTCATTTTTTGCAGGTTGCTTCTTCCCAGCCTTATAGCTTGCACATTCCTTTCCAATGGAGCAATATAGACTCTCAGAAAAGCATTACAGTGGAAACAACTTACCAATATTTATCCATGATAAGTACCTAAACACAGAATATTGCAACAATATTCCAATTCAGGCATTGGAACAGCCTACCCAGAGAGGTGGTGGATTCACCATCCCTGGAGGTTTTTAAGCAGAGATTGGATGTGGCCCTTAGTGCCATGCTATAGTAATTGGAGTTGGATCAGGGGTTGGACTTGATGATCTTGGAGGTCTTTTCCAACCCAATCTATTCTATGATTCTATGATTCTATGACAATCCATTATTACGGGATTTTAAGAACAATTTCAAAAACCTTCAGTCCTGCACAGTTCATGTATTTAGCCCGTAACATGCACATAGTTCCATCGAAGTGAACAAGGTTGCCTTCATAAACCTAAAAAAACATGCAGGATTTTGGGATTTACTAGGTATAAAATGTCATTTGGTGGCTGGATCTATAGCTGGTGATTCTAAATGCACCCATCAAACATTCATGATATAACAGATTATAAAGTTGCAAGCACAAACAATTCATACAATGACAATTTTCAAAGTAATTTTCAACAATTCTCAGTAAGCAAGGCCAAAAGAATAAAATGTAATCCCTGACTCATAGTTGTCAGAGTTTTTGGTGTTATTACTAAACATTAATAACATAAAGATGCTGATCTAGCTCATCCAGAAGGATGAAATTTGCTTAAAGCTTTTGTCCCAGTTCTGCTAATACTCAGGTTATAAATTCTTGATTCTGTTGTAGTCCATTGATGACATGATTTCCATGGATTTCAGTGGGATCAGAATTTCATATCAGTAGTCAGCTTTCTGGTGGACTATGGGGGCTAGCACCAGTACTTCGTCAGTAATTCAACAGTGCCTGAAAAAATAAAAATGTTAATTAATGGGGAAAAAAAATTTATTTGGCTCTTTTAAGTATTTAACTCTGATAGTGTTTAAAGTACTTTGATCTGATTTCAAAATTTCAAGTGTTATTACTAAAATCCAAATAAAGTAAGCACAAAAAAAAAATAAAAATAGAGAGGATATGTTTTGAAGTTACCAAGAATGGTTGTTTTGAAGTGGGGATTTAATTTCTTTCCAAGACAAAAAACCTTCTCAAGTAATAGCTGGAGATTTTGGCAACTCTGTATCTGCTAAACATTGCAGAGAAGAGTTTTGTGTGAAAATTTTCATCAGCTGTAATCAGAATATAATTAGCATTAGGCAGGCTAGCTCATATATCGCGGATAAGATTCAACATTTATGTATTTCTAAATCCTTCAGTATCATTTCTATCTGACTTTTCCTTAGAATCTTTTGCTAAAGACACAAATTACTTTGGCAGAATAAAGTAATCTCTTTTAAAATTAATTTATTGCTGTTATTAGTCAATATGAAGCAAAACTAAGGGTGTTGCCTACTTGGCACAATATGAATAATTATTTGTGTACCATGTATTTCAGGTAAGTTTTTGATTTGCCCTTGCTATACACTTTTTTTTTTTTCATATAAATGTGGTCTACCAAAATGATTCTGTGGAGATCAGCAGAATATTTAGTTAGTCATATTTTAAAAGACAGAGAGTTAAAAATACAGTGGTTCGTATATTTATATTGATAAGGAGGATTTTTCTAAGAGGAGACTAATTGATGATGTAGTTTGGAGGACACAAAGAAGATTAAAAATACATCATACAACTCTGGACCCATATAGGTGACATGGAACATAACAGGATCAGTGCAGGACAGTGGCATATTTTTTACTGCAAATACACTCCCTTTGGAGTAAAATCTCAGTAACATCTCAGTAATATCTAATTTATGTTCCACATAACTGACACGTGTGTAGATGTGCACAGTAGATCACTGCTGTAGCTTGCATATAGTTAACGTACCTTTCTCAGTCTGTTTTCTTAAGCTCTGGGGAATCAGCAGACTGGTGAGAATTTTAGAACTGTGAAGTCTGGGACATGATGATTTGCAACTGCCAAGTTGTTTAGCAACTTCACCCTGGTGAAGAAAACAGAGACCTGTTGAATAAACATTCAAAAATATGTTTAACTTTACTTAGAAATATTGAGTGAATAGCTCATCTCTCAGTAGGACTGCTTTATTCAAATTTATTTCAATATATTTCAAATATTAAAAACAAACAAACAAACAAACAAAACAAAAAAAAACTTCTTTATTCCCAGACAAACTTTCTTTGGGAGAATTTCTTCAATGTATGAAATGTAAATAATCTTTCAAAAATTGGCTATGTCCCTAAGATTTAACTTTCAATCCCATTTTGTTTTTTTTTACATACATATTTATCCATTTCCCATTAATCCTACTTGTCAGGAATAAATTGAACATCCCAGATTCCTTTTGTGGTGTTTGTGCATATTGATAGTTTGCAGAATCTCATTACACATGGTACATCTGGTCTCAGATGATAAAAGGAGATCCCTGCATTTTCACTGAAAGGGAAATGAGCATAACAATTCAATGCATTCATCTTTACATTTTATTTCTTTGCTAGTGTTATTTACAAATACACAAACCATGCAGATATTTTAAAAAACCAAAACAAAACTATCTAACCAGATTTTAATATTGCCATTTTATTATTTATTACTGCCAAATGTAAGAGGTCAGTATTTTGGAAAGTCTTACTACATATCAGTTGTCGTAAGAAAATGGAAAAAAACCCAACTTTTCTAAAGATGTAGATTTTCTCCAATTCTTAATGAACATTTTTAATCAGAAGGGGAAAACAGTATGTCTTAGAGCTACTCTTTTCTCCCTCTGCCCTAACCTCATCTCACTCCTTTAGTGGTCTAATTTTATGTTAAAAAGTCTCTACTAAATTCTAGAATTGTTTTTCTCTTTCCTTTGAAGTTTAAGTGGTCATGGCATGAAATGCAGATACTATTTCATCATTGCCATTTGCAAAAGGGGAGTCTGGAAAAATATTCCTGTTTAACATTTTCCCAGTTTCGTTTCTCATGCCTTCATGGAGTGTGCATGCATCTTTAACCACAACATGCTCCAAGTTTTATGTGATGACTACTGTGTGTGTACCTATATGGTAACGGGTGAATGATGAACTGTGGACCAGAATTTATTTGACTTATCTTTCAGACACTTGCAATGTAAGAATCTACTTCTGGAGTAATTATTTAGGCTTCCCTGAAGATCATTGATGGAAAATTTCTTCCTGCAGTGTGCAATTAGTCTTAACCTAAATAGATAGACAGTTACCTATAGAAGAAGCCTAAATAGCTATATGTCTGTGTTGTAAGCACCTAAAGATAAGTGAAAATTACTTTCCCCCATGTGATATTCTTAAAAGCCTAAGGATCTCTGCCTCCAAACATACCTTACCTCTTTTATTCCCAGCCAGTATACCACTTCATTGTTACTGCAGAGAGTTTGGTAACAGATTAGGCAGATGAACACTGCAACGCATTTTGTAAAGTCCATCAGAAGCAAAGCTTTCTTTAGAAAAACTGCGGGTGGGTCATGATCTGTTTCATATTTTAACTTTCCTAGATTGAAAAAGATTTTACTTACATAATGCTGGTTTTAATGAGTATATTTCTCTCAGCTTTCCATGGATTGCAACTGTTTTGTATGTTCTTAGTTGTCTGTTATGGTGTTGTGTAAATCCTTCCAAGCTATCAGAATTTTCACAGAACAAATAATAGGAAATTTCATAAAGCAAACATCCTGACTACAAAACAGTAGTGATCCAGATGAAGAGATGTGTATCCTGAAGTGGATCCGTAAACTTGTGTTAAAGAACAGCCTGTTTTATGGGCTTTGCCTTTACTTCCTGGAAATATTATGGAAGAAAACCCTCAAACGATTAGACTTTACCATAGCTTATAATATATTTACATCAAAACTAGAAGTTGCAAGCTTAAATCTATCCATCAGTTAAACTAATAATACCAGTTGTAGTGGTTTTGAATCTAGGCCTTCCTTGGTGATCAGGTTGTAACCAAGGAACCAAGGTCATGTTCCCAGTATTCCATACAATTTTACGTAAGCAAGAGTATAAATAAGGAGAGAGAGGAAGCTCTCGCTCTCTTTCTTCCGGCGGACCCAAGGTGGAGGTAGCTCTGCTGTCGCTCTGCCCGGGTG
>NW_020955899.1:546339-554848 GCF_003031625.1 Empidonax traillii | reverse complement strand
AAAAAAAAAAAAAAAAAAAAAAAACAACCAAAAAACTTCTTTATTCCCAGACAAACTTTCTTTGGGAGAATTTCTTCAATGTATGAAATGTAAATAATCTTTCAAAAATTGACTATGTCCCTAAGACTTAACTTTCAATCCCGTATTGTTTTTTACATACATATTTATCCATTCCCCATTAATCCTACTTGTCAGGAATGAATTGAACATCCCAGATTCCTTTTGTGGTGTTCGTGCATATTTGATAGTTTGCAGAATCTCATTACACATGGTACATCTGGTCTCAGATGATAAAAGGAGATCCCTGCATTTTCACTGAAAGGGAAATGAGCATAACAATTCAATGCATTCATCTTTACATTTTATTTCTTTGCTAGCGTTATTTACAAATACACAAACCATGCAGATATTTTAAAAAACCAAAACAAAACTATCTAACCAGATTTTAATATTGCCATTTTATTATTTATTACTGCCAAATGTAAGAGGTCAGTATTTTGGAAAGTCTTACTACATATCAGTTGTCATAAGAAAATGGAAAAAACCCCAGCTTTTCTAAAGATGTAGATTTTCTCCAATTCTTAATGAACATTTTTAATCAGAAGGGGAAAACAGTATGTCTTAGAGCTACTCTTTTCTCCCTCTGCCCTAACCTCATCCCACTCCTTTAGTGGTCTAATTTTATGTTAAAAAGTCTCTACTAAATTCTAGAATTGTTTTTCTCTTTCCTTTGAAGTTTAAGTGGTCATGGCATGAAATGCAGATACTATTTCATCATTGCCATTTGCAAAAGGGGAGTCTGGAAAAATATTCCTGTTTAACATTTTCCCAGTTTCGTTTCTCATGCCTTCATGGAGTGTGCATGCATCTTTAACCACAACATGCTCCAAGTTTTATGTGATGACTACTGTGTGTGTACCTATATGGTAATGGGTGAATGATGAACTGTGGACCAGAATTTATTTTACTTATCTTTCAGACACTTGCAATGTAAGAATCTACTTCTGGAGTAATTATTTAGGCTTCTCTGAAGATCATTGATGGAAAATTTCTTCCTGCAGTGTGCAATTAGTCTTAACCTAAATAGATAGACAGTTACCTATAGAAGAAGCCTAAATAGCTCTATGTCTGTGTTGTAAGCACCTAAAGATAAGTGAAAATTACTTTCCCCCATGTGATATTCTTAAAAGCCTAAGGATGATGTATCTCTGCCTCCAAACTTACCTTACCTCTTTTATTCCCAGCCAGTACCACTTCATTGTTACTGCAGAGAGTTTGGTAACAGATTAGGCAGATGAACACTGCAACGCATTTTGTAAAGTCCATCAGAAGCAAAGCTTTCTTTAGAAAAACTGCGGGTGGGTCATGATCTGTTTCATATTTTAACTTTCCTAGATTGAAAAAGATTTTACTTACATAATGCTGGTTTTAATGAATATATTTCTCTCAGCTTTCCATGGATTGCAACTGTTTTGTATGTTCTTAGTTGTCTGTTACGGTGTTATGTAAATCCTTCCAAGCTATCAGAATTTTCACAGAATAAATAATAGGAAATTTCATAAAGCAAACATCCTGACTACAAAACAGTAGTGATCCAGATGAAGAGATGTGTATCCTGAAGTGGATCCGTAAACTTGTGTTAAAGAACAGCCTGTTTTATGGGCTTTGCCTTTACTTCCTGGAAATATTATGGAAGAAAACCCTCAAACGATTAGACTTTACCATAGCTTATAATATATTTACATCAAAACTAGAAGTTGCAAGCTTAAATCTATCCATCAGTTAAACTAATAATACCAGTGTAGGACACACTTCAACACTTGAAGTATCTTCTTTGTATCTTACAAGGGACTATGAGCCATTGTATTTTTTTTTAACTAAGTGGTTTGTTCTGGATCAAAGAAATTTCTCAAACTATGTAAGTAGCGACCAACTTTCCTGAAGTGCCATGTTGTAAAAGGGATAGTTAAATGCTATGCATTCTGGTGTAGACAAACTTGTGGCACCTGTGAATTACTAAAATAGGGCCATCAACATCAGCATAAAGTATTTTTTGACACTGGTGGCATAGCCAGACACAATGAATAAGCATCTTGCTTATGTCAGTGATCTAAACTCTGAAGGGGATAATAATATTTTTAGAGTGATCATGTTTGACAAGACCAACTAATCTGTCAAAACTAGTGTTCTGAATCTGACAGTAACAGATGCCCAAAGACAGTTTAAAATAAAGCAAACATAAAATGATACCTCTTTTCTGTTTCTTTTTTTCCTAAAGGTCCAGCGATTAATGTCTTAGAAGCATTTCTGGGGTCAGTGTTAATATCCTTTGCTTACTGAAAATTGGTATTAATGCATTGAACTAAAAACTCTGCGGTCAGGGTAGCAGTGCTGTCTGGCTATAAAGGCCAAGCTTTCATCATCTGGCAGCTCTGCAGTGCCCATTCACTATCACTTACACCATCTCAGGGATGCCCAAAACAGCGAGGCTGGTGCTCACAGAATAAAAGCACAGGGGTTTGCCACCCAGAGGTGCACTAATTGCTAGATCTGTCATGCCATGAGCAGAGAAATATTACAAACAGACATGATGACTCCAAGCAAACAAAAAGTAAAATCTACAGAGATGCTGCATGTTTTCTGTCCCGAAGTAATGCCATTTTTGCCCCAAACCAATAGTGTACCAGTCTAGCACTTCTGTAGAGACCAGCAGCACCTAACACATTTTACCATCTCATATTCTGGAGTTTATATTTATCTGAATTTTAGAAAGCAAGACTAGCACTTTAAGAATAACTGTGGTGAATAAGACCCTGCCTTCTTTGATAATTGCTACAGAAACTAACAAATTTCCCAAGGGAGATCATGAATGGAAATGTTATGATGTAAAGCTGAAGGGAAGGAATAACATGAAAGTCTTCTATTCTCCACATCACAGTCCGTACGCTGCTACCACGTGCAATTTCAGTTTCATAAACCAGAGGTAAAATGTAATACCAGGCTTAATTAATTAATACCACCACCCATGTGGTGGCAGGACACAGAGGGACTGCTCACTGAGGTCTGAAGTCATGATGGGTAAAACTGATTGTCGAAGCATGTCCTGGTAGATGCCACCACTGCTCAAAGTACTGGATGGAGGATATATACAAGGAGAATATATTTATAAAAGACTTTATCTTATCCAGAATATTGGGTAGAACTTGTCAAATGGTTTTTCACAAGCTCACTATGTAACAGATTGAGTTGTCTTATATTTTCTGCATCAGCCCTGTTTTCTTTCTCAAGATATATATATAGCTATGTTATATATAGTATGTATTATATATTTTATGATTTAGTTCATAGAATTCAACAATTAAGAAATACAAACAAACTTCATCCCAGAAATCTGTTTATGTGTGTTTTTTTCTAAAGTTTTGATAAGCAAATAATTATTCAAATTTTACTATATTATTTCTTCTTTATAAATGCATGGTGGATCTTTTAAAAAAAAAAAAGAAAATAATTGCAAGTAAAGGATAGTAATTGTCTTTTCTTGAATGATGTCAGACACATGTAATTGTTGATGTGCGATTACAGGAATTTTCTCCAAAATAGTTATTCAAACAAACACTTACTAATCTAGAAATATGAGAATGACAAATAATGGAAGGTATGAATGTAGAAGAAACAGAGAATTAGTCAGATGGACTGTTGTACACCAAATAATGCAGGAAAGCCTATAGCAAATTACAGATTATTTGTAGATAACTTATAAAAGATATCTTTGACAGATAAACTGTTGTGAGTTATCATTTTTAATACAGCAGGATGAAATCAGTGGGATATCAATGATTATAAATTCCACCTTGAAGGCAGAATGGTGACACTAATATCCATCATGCCAGGGTCTCTAAACAGTCTCTAAACATGACATAGCAGTGAGACATTCAGGAGGTACTTGTTACAGTTAGTCTGCTTTTAATATAACAAATCTCTTCCCTTGGCTTCCTTTCAACATATTTTTCACATTTTGTGGTTTTATCTGTTTCTCAAAGGAGGCAGCAAATTGCTAGTGTTACTCTGGGCAGATAACTGATAACTGTTACATGAGTATCATTAGTAAGCATGATATTTGATTTGAGAACCAGAGTAACTGCTGGTGTCATCTTTTAATATGACATAGAGACAAATCTTGACAGGGCTGACTCAAGATTTCTAGTATTCACCAGAATAAAACCCAGAAAACATTCTTTTCTCATTATTAGAAGCTTCACATCTTCAATTTGCAAAGAAAACTTAAAATTAAAAGGAAATAGAAAATTTGGCAGCTGTTATGAACCATATCGTTGTCCTGGCTGTAGGTGATCATGTCAAGTTAAACAGCTTGTTATTAAAACACATGTCTTTGCCAGTAAAGGTAACATATCAGCAATAGTTGTTTGAATGTTTAAGAACCTATTTTATAGAGTTCTAATATATTTGTCACTATTTATGGTACTTGTTTATTTGTAGGTCTAAATATCAAATATCCAAGATGAGCACCACATACTGATTCTGCAAAGTATATATGTATGTATGTATGTATGTATGTATGTATCATATTCTTTACTCCTGTGATAAATTTAGGTGACAGAGATGCTTTGAATCACTTGGGCAGGACACAGAAGTTAATATAGTGTCTTGCATGAACATGGAACAGACATTGAAAATCTCTTATGTTACTCATTAAAAGGGAAAATTGAAGATATTTTATTTCTTTCTATAATGAAAGAAGGTAGAAAAAAAAGAAAAATGTAATTTTGATCTCACCTGTGCTGTAAGTCTATTGATTTCTGTCAAATTAGTCTTGCTTTTCACAACACACATGATCTCTGGTCCAACATTCCTTTCCATACTCTACTAATTGGAAGGTTAAATACTTTTCCATTACCTTGAAAACTTGCAAGACATTTTCCACTTGATTCTATCTAGTTTTGACTTCAAATGTCCTCCTACTCACTTGTAACAGAGAAGGAGTATCTTATTATCTGTAATGGGAAAGAGGTTTGATGACTAGTAGTGTTCTTTATCTTTGAGCAATAAGCCTTAAACTGGGTTGAAAACACAGTATTTATTCAAAACCTACAAATTTGTGTGCAATGAAACTGAAATGGATTTAATGACAATATTTCAATTTCACTGACTCTCACAGTGTAGACACAGTACAAGTGGGTGTCAGTGCATTTCAAAATTTTAAAATTAATTGACAATAATTAATTATACCATGTAAACCAGGGCAAATGTAGCATGACAGATCTTGTGTGAAGCTGCGTAGAGAACAACTGCATGTTTCTGAGAGCAAGAAAGGATAATGGCTGAGTGGATCCTGCAAGGCGTGTGTGTGTACACATGGGTAGGAATCACTAGCAGTCCAGCACTAATGATGCTCCCAGAAATCTGTCTCCCCACAAACTAGAGTCCTGAATATAAATGTCCATGTAGGAATGCATCATTAAATCAGTTCTATCTCATTGCAGACCCTACTTCTCTCCTCTCTCTCTTACAGTGCAAAAATCCTTCAGTATCTCTGACCCCTGAACATCCCAGGGTCTTCTTAGCCAAGACATTTTGTACAATTTTTGAGCATGTTCCTACTGTTTCTATGATCCAGTCCTCAGATGACTAGTTGGGCTCACTAGTCATCTGAGCCCAACTCCTCATTGAGCTCTTTGCAGAAAAAAAGCCCATCTGCAATTTTTGATAGTGATTAAAATTGGCACATCAGTTTCGTAAGTGTACCCAGGAAAAGGAGTACAGGTATGAGAGCCAAACCATAAAATTTTAGAACGGTTTGTGTTGGAAGGGTAATTAAAAGATAATCCAGTTCCAACCCCCTCTATGGGCAGGGACACCTTCCACCAGACCAGGTTGCTCAGAGCCCCATCCAATCACACTTTGAACACTTCCAGGGATAGGACACCTACAGCTTCTCTGGGCAACCCTTTTCAGTGCCTCACCATTCTCATAGTGAAGAATTTCTTCCAAATATGTAATCTGAACATGAAACAGCATGTTGGATCATGGCCAGAAGAGACTATACAAGGGAAGAATTTTAGGAATAGGGAAGGTTTCTAGGTTGGCACAACAGGATTCTGTCCTTATTCACATTTAGACAAAGATTAATCACAGAAATTAGATGTGATTAGAAGTAGTAGTTGACAATGGTTATTCCATTTTTGTTATGAAGAGAACTAATAAAAAGTAGAACGGTTCAATTTTCAGGCTTTCTAAAAGCAAGCCTTGAGTTCTGTAGTACACAGTAGGAAACAATTCCATCAGGCAGGTTACACATCTTTCACACCTCCAAGAAACCAGCATTCCCTTGCTGTATAGCATTGCTCTTTTCTTTTGAAATGAGACTCACACCCACAGCAGTGACACTGCTTAGCCATGACACAATTACACTGACTTGCACCTTTCCTGTTTTATTCAACAGTGGTTTTGACAGTGTTCCCAATGCAGAATAGAAAGCCAGGAAACTGTGAATGTGGCATGTCCTGTAGTACCTTTGTTAGTACGCTCTATTCTGCTGACGTAACAAGACTTTGGTTAAAGGTGAGCAACTAAACATCATTCCATGAATCCTTGAAAGTTTCCCTGAAAGTACAGGTTAATGCTTCCATTTCTTTTTGTTCCTGAACAGGTTTACATTAGTCTTCAAGTGAGCAATACAAGTGCACCTATATATATTGCACAATATAGAGCTAACCTTTATGTAAGTTATTCAGTGAGACTGAATCATGGTACTGTGCTGTTCTGCATGGCTTCTTTTGCAGCTTTCATTGCCATAGTACCCAAGTGACTTCTAGTAGTGCATTAAGCAGTGTGCCTGTCACTCATCAGGAGAGTTCACACCATCCCTCATCCTTTCCCTTGTACAGGGAATAGGAGCTTTCAGCTTTTCTTTTTCATCTTTCTGAGTGAAATATCTCACTAGACTTGATTGAGTGAATGATAATGGAATAGTTTGTAACTTGCTGTCTTTAATAAAACCTATTAAACCAACTGTAACTACACTTCCATTTCACATTAAATGCATCAGTTCTTATCTGAGAAGAAAGATGTATTTTCAGATTATGTACTAAAAAAGGTTCACATAGGTGAGATAATAAGCAGGTAAATGTTGCAATTTTTGTATCATCAGTCAGGGTTATATATTTTTTACTTCAAAAGAATGAAAGTGTGTACACGTGTACCTGAACATATATACAGGTCAGATAAAACTCAGTGGTGGGTTTACTCTGACTGGATGCCAGGTGCCCACCAAAGGTATTCTACCACTTCCCTCCTCAACTGGAGATGGGAGGGAAAATACAAGGAAAGGTTTACATATCAAGACAAGGACAGGAAGTGAGTCACAGGCAAAACAGACTAACCTCGGGGAAAATTAATTTAATTTTTTACCAATCAAGTCAAAGTAGGATAATGAGAAATAAAATTTAAATCTTAAAACACCTTCCCTGCAGTGGCACAGGGGGACAGGTAATAGGAGTAGCAATCAGTTCATCACATGTTGTGCAGCTCCCTCCTCCTCAGGAAGAGGACTCCTCACAGTCTTCCCTTGCTCCAGTGTGGATCTCTTCCATGAGGTGCAGTGCATCAGGAACAGGCTGATCCAGCTTGAGTCCCCTTCATGGCCTCAAGTCCTGCCAGCAAAGATGCTTCAGTGTGGGCTCCTCTCCTTATGGGGCCACAGGTCCAGCTAGGACCCTGCTCCAGTGTGGGCTTCCCATGGGGTCACAGCCCCTTTGGGCATCCACCTGCTCTGGCACATGGTCCTCCAGGGGCTGCAGGTGGATCTCTGCTCCACCGTGTGCCTCCGTGGCCTGCAGGGGCACAGCTGCCTCACCATGGACTGCACATGGGCTGCAGGGGAATCTCATCTCCAGCTCCTGAAGCACCTCCTGCCCCTTCTTCTGCAATTACCCAGGTGTCTTCAGGGCTGTTCCTCTCATTCTCACTCCTTTCTCTGGCCGCAGTTGCTTTTGTGCAGTAATTTTCCCCTCTTCTTAAATCTGTTATCCCAGGGGAGCCACCACCATTGCTGATGGGTTCAGCATTGGCCAGTGGTGGGTCTGTCTTGGAGCTGGCCGGCAATGCCCATAGATGAGGGAAGCTTCTGGCAGCTTCTCACAGAAGCCATCCTGCATCCTCCCCCCTCCTACTATCAAATAACACACAAACTATGGGAAATACTGCTGTGAAGATCTGATAACTTCTTCCAGAACAGCAATTTCATTGTAATTCAATTTGCAGTTTAAATGTCTAATAAAACACTGCCTAAATATCAATAGCGACTAATTCATCAAAACCAGCATATGTTCATCTTTGCAACAGAGATACCAAGGCATTAGCACGCCAGAGTAATATATAAATTTCTTTTTGGTGTTGGAAAGACCTGCAAGAAGGATAATGAATAGTTAAAGTAATACTCTCTGATAAGAATCTCCTTTCTTGTCTCTCACAGAAGGAAAGGACCACTCCT